>NW_023458558.1:6035202-6054395 GCF_013731165.1 Rhagoletis pomonella
AAAAAAGTATCGATAGTACTCCCACTTTCCAGTATTTTAAAATCAAACGCGAAAAGTAAACAAAAATCAGATTGGTTTGCTTTTGTGGCCTCTTTCTATTTGTAAATTAAATATGCACTTAAAATAGTTGAAATGTGATCTCGCAAGCACTTCAAAAGGAGTTTTAAAATAAACTTACAGTAAGTTTACTTCTACAAGGGTAAAGTGATCGTTTATAGCCGCGGCTCGGGTTTGGGAAAGCGAAGATGGCCAGGGCTCACGCAACCTAATAGTTGTTCCAAGCGTAAGAATTCCGGATGTACTCAAGAAATTCCACAATGGTCCTAGTGGAAGGTACCTGGGAATCACGAAGACCCTGGAGAAGATTAAGCAGAGGTTCTATTGGGTTGGATGTCGGCAATCGGTCGCAGAGTACATTGCTAACCGCGCGGAGTGTATTGCAGCTAAAGGCCCGAAATCCAGAAGTCATGGCCAGATGAAGCAGTATAACTCAGGTGCACCATTCGAACGGATTGCCATGGATGTAGCAGGTCCATTTCATATGAGCGCACAGGGAAACAAATACGTCCTTGTGGTTATGGACTGCTTTAGCAAATGGCCGGAGATATACCCGATTCCAAGCCAGGAAGCTAAAACAGTAGCGGAGGTGTTCACCTACAATTGGGTTGCGAGATACGGTGTACCTATAGAATTGCACTCTGACCAGGGAAGACATTTTGAATCGGCGGTGTTCCAAGAGATGTGCCAGATACTGGGTATCCGGGAACCTCGAATAACGGCTCTTCATCCCCAATCAGATGGCATGGTGGAACGGTTCAACCGAACCCTGGAAGAACATTTGCGGAAGGTCGTGGACAAAAATCAGAAAGATTGGGATGTCCGTATATCCTTGTTCTAGGCAAACATATGTAATTGGCTAACATTTATATGTAAATAGCTTTAGATATACAATTGTGCCACCTATTCCCAGATGGTTAGAATATAAGAAATAACAATACAAATGCCGAAAGCAAGTAAAATTATTTGTTGTTTCGCTTGCATGCAAATATGTATGTACAGTAGGGTGGTCCAAAATAAGTAAAGTCGGATTTTTAATGCTCTCACCCGCTAGGACTGTACTATATCGAAAAAATATACCGCTAATTTTAATTTTGAAATCAAAAAATATTTAGAGGGCGCTCAAAGTTTTCCATGTATTTTATATGGGAGAAAACAACTTTTCGTCGAAATAGTATGGAATTCTTGAAAATCAATATTTTTCGATCGAAAAACTCTGATTCTCTTCAAGATGCTTCCAATAACAATACCCTAATTGGTTATTTAGCACCTTTTTAATTCTAAAGATTCCGATATTCATTTCCGAGAATTCTATACCATTTCTACGAAGTGTTTTCCCCCATATAAAATATATGGAAAACTTTGAGCGCTTTGAGCGACCTCTAAATATTTTTTGATTTCAAAATAAAAAATAGGGGTCTATTTTTCTCGGTATAGAACCATCCTAGGGGATGATAGCATAAAATCCCGACCTTACTTTTTCACACGCGTTTTTGGACCACGCTAATGTACACATGTACGTACAATATTTATATTGTATAAGTATATATTTTATAAAAGTATTATCTTAAGGAGTAATAAATTTACTATATCTATGTGCATACATATTAATATATTTGTGTTAATTCTCTTCAGGTAGGATAATATTACGTCTCTGTTGAATTCGTAACGCGCGCTGACATTTTTGGACTTTCTTAAAATGCTGTAGCAGATCTTCAAATTTAATGTTGCTTTTGTACTGCAGGGAATTTCTTTCGTCGCTATAAATAATTATAATTAACTTTAATTAATTTAAAAAAAAAAAAAAAACGTAATAAAAACTTGCAAACCCACATCGGCGTTTGACCCCAATAATTTGGTACACATTGCAAACGATTCTTTAATAAGTTGAAAGCATCTGTCTGAGGCAAAAGCATAAGAATTCCAAAGAGCGCGTGTGCTAAGTGCTGGGCATCTGCACAGTTATTTGCTTTCGATACTAAAGTTAGGCGTAAGGCTATTGAAATGCAAATATGTGAAATTACTATTGGTACATAAACATATCAAATATTGCATGTCATTCCTTACGCGCAAAAATCGGTGATTCAATAAGTTGGACCAGTTTGTCTAATTCGTTCAGTAGTTCCAAAGTAATCTCTACATCACCACTGAAAATATAAGATGCCCAATTTTGAACATTAAAAAATTTCATTGAATAACATTAAAAGAAATGCAATTTGTTTTATGTATAAAAATTATCGTTAGTTACGGCTTTTTGCATTTCAGGTGGCGATATGTAATATGCACGTATCGATGGTCCTCTGCAATAACGACAAAATTCAAAAAGTAAAAATTTACCACTGTTAGGTGTCTGACGTCTCTATTCCTTGGGGGACTACTGGTATGCGATCTGGTATACATCGTAAATAATACGCAGTGGCGATTACCTATCGCATAGCATTTCTCTTTCGTATCGCATTACAGAGTGGCCCCCTGGACTAATCCTTAAGTACTTTCTGTGGTAGTCCTTACTACTTATTTTATTCTATTTTTTTTTTTATTAAAAACAATGTAAGGATCAAGTATGGATTAGAAAGGGATTGGATACATGAGTCACTTAACAGTAGTAGGGGATTTTATTTTTTGAATTTTCAGTTGTGTCGTTATTGCAGAGCATGATAAAAAAATAGGAAGGTAGAACCGCTGAGGAATTTTTCGAATCCTTGACGTTTGCAAACAATTTAATTTTAAAATTTTACAAACAAACACACACATTCTCATTTTCAATCTCAAACAACAACAACTTTGAACAATTCCCTTTTTTTACTCTCAATTTTATATGATTATAAAATGTTGGCAAACTTCAAAAAAAAATCATGGCCGACGAATTGAGAGAACGGTTTTACCTTACTATGTTTTTATCATGATTGCAGAGCATACCATATACGAGTAATAATCCCGAATTTCGGTTAAGCTTTAACATTGATTAGCTATTTTACTTACGAATATAAATTACTTACAATAATGCCACAAGCTGTGAAACGTGCTGGTAACTTTGCGCTAGCAGGCATAGAGAGAGTGTCGAAACAGGGCAGTGCGCCCAACTCATATAAAGGCATTTAAATAAATTGGCTGAGTGTTCATTTGTAATATCTCGCAGGGAATTGCGCAGTTCAAAGAGTTCCGGAGATGTTAGTAATATCATGTTAAGTAAGCGTACCATTGTTGAGGCAAATTTAATAACTTCTTCATCAATAATTTCCGCGAAAGTACGATAGATATACTCTGCATTTAGTAATACGCATAGTTGCCTGCAATAAAAAATGTTTAGACCTATTAGATATGTACATAGATACAATTTTAATATGTTTATTTAATTATTATTATTATTATTTTTTTTTAATTTCTGAGTCTGGGTTTCACTATCTAAATGTTTAACTTTCTTTTGTCAGCCGTGTCGATCTTTGCTATATATGTATAATGTGATATATATTTCTTTTTTATTTTTGTTTTAAGTAATCTGTATGTATTTTATTTTACTAGTATTTTTTATCTCTGTTTTGTACTATACAAGATCTATGATATTATTTTACTGTTTTTTTCTCTTAATAAATGAAATGAAATGAAATAAGTTACACAATTTGTATATTAAACCCACCTTATTATAAGGCTGGCGCGATTATCCAAAAACTTCTTTTCCTCGCCAAATAGGTTGATTAGACTCAGTAGGAATTTGCGGTAGTGTACTTTGTTAAAGTCACTAGATTCTAATATAAATTATAAAAACATTCAATTTGTACAGATTATATAGGCGCTTGATGGATGTATGTAGTTACATACATAAGTATTTACATTAGACTGCATCACCAAAAAAATTTACATTTTTTCCGCCGGGATTACAAAAGTTATTATTTTTTAAGACGTTCACCGAAATATTTTGAAAAAAATATTAAGATTTACGTGAGCTGGACCGATTTGAAAATACCTCCAAAAATGGAGTTTTTTATGTATAAAAATAGTTTCTTAATGAACTTTTTGCAAAAAGTCTCCTCAGATGAAAAAACAGATTAAGCTTAAAAAATCTGCATAAAAATCTTTTCGACGGAATCGTAATAATGAGATTTTTGATTGTTTTTTTTCAGCTTTTTTCAAAGATTGATTTACGAGAAACTTAAATAACTGGGCTAAAGCTACTCTGATTTAGACTTATGGGATTTCGATAGAAAGGTATTTTCCCACTATTTTTATTTATGTGCAAAAGTCATTCCTGTCCAAATTTTTTTTCAAATACCAACACATCTTAATTCAACTTTGAATGACGTTGGCTCATCCTACCTTTTTCATTCATCCTTTGAATGAGCTTATTAGCAAAGAAATAAAAAGGGTGAAAAAATACCTTTCCAATGATACCTCACAAGTCTAAATCAGAGTTTAGGTTCAGTTATTCAAGTTTTTCTTATACCAATCTTTGAAAAAAGTTAAAAAACAAATTTTTTAACTTAAACCGTCTTAAACATCTTTAAGAAACTATTTTTATTCATAAAAACTCTATTATTGGAGGTATTTTGAAATCGGTCCAGCTGACGTAAATCGTAATATTTCTCCGTAATATTTTGGTGGACGTCTTAAAACATAACAGATTTTATAATTCCAATGGAAAACAGTACCGATTTTTTTTTTTTGTATGGGGAGTGATGCAGTCTAATGTACATGCATACCTTTACTATATGTAGAGTTTAAAATTTCTGCCAGTACTGACAAGCACTGCAGCACAACCTCGTCGGAATTGTCGGATAATATACTTAGTAGGTTGGCACTTAAATTGTTTGCATGTGGCGACATCTACATTTATTGAAAATACATATTAAATATATTTTTTTCGTAAAAAATTGGTATACCGACCTCATTTGGAAAATGTGTAAATAAATGGTGAATCCATTTTAGCACGGCCACTTTTGTGTGCACCGAGTTATGCGTCAAATATTGGGATAATACTTCCATTACTGAACGTAGATCAATTTTCTCAATGTTTTGAGATTTGTGCTCTTTAGATGAAATTAGTAACATTATCGAGCTGTTCACAGAGACGGCACATTCTTTAATATCTGCCAAATGGAAAAAATAATAAGCGTGCAGGTTACAGACGGTTTTAAAATAACTACTCTTTTTAGATTCAGCATTGTACTCCAGGCAAGGTAAAATTGCTGTAAATATTCCACTAGCATAAGGCAAGACATTTGGTCCAAATATTTGCACAAATTCTCGTATCCAAGTTATAGCAATTGACTATATATGATAAGGTTTTGCGTTTTTTTGTAAAACGTCATTATTAAATCAATGTTTTTATGTATGTTTATAGGTACACTTACTTTGATTAGTTCATTTGGTGATTGTGCGTGAATGATTAGAATGTTTATTGTATCTTCCATTCGCACGAGAGAAGAGTCAGTTCGAATTGACTTTAAAAACTGGCTCAGAGTAGTTTCACACCTAAAAGCATGTGATGCGGCAATACACTTTTAAAAATGTAGTGAAATCGTCGGTAAATTTACATACATTCGTTGAATTTCCAGAGTGTTGTCTTCTAGCATTGTAAAAAGTCCATCTAAAATGTCCGTTAAATAAATCACCATATTTATTTCGGGAACTGCGTTCAAGATTGATATCCACGATATAACATATTGTCTAGCGAATGAGTTCTTTACGTAAATACGTTCTTTAAGTAGTGGTATAAATGCTTCCAAATTGAAAGTTTGGGAAGATTCTGTGACAATATCCTATAATATAAATATATTTAGGCAGCAGATAATTTGTCCTGCATATTTGGTACAATTTCGTAGCAAATTACCTTTAACAGTCGATCGAGCAATTCACTGCCATCCTTTACCATTTGGTCAGAATCTGCCACCAATCGTGAAAGAGCGGAAAATAGTTCTGGAAAGAAAGGTATGATAGCAGCTCTGGCTACTTTAACTACATTGTATAAAGATTCACAAGCGAAATAACGAACTCGTACATCCGGGTCACTAAGACAGTTTAGAATAGGTGTGACCAATTCACCTACATACCGTTCTGAGTCCTATAAAACAAGATATGTCAGTTTACCAAATACACAATATACCTTAATTACTTACTTTTCCCAATCCAAGACTGGTGGCTGCTAATCCTATTAAGCCACCTTTACGTCGATTGGGGTCTCGTGATGTAGCGAAATCATTAGAAAGTACCTCTATTAGCTTACGTATTTGAATGGAGTTCTTTTTTATATTGAATTCTGTCACCATTCTGCAAAAAATGAGAACAATTTAAATAGCAGAAAAACTTCCAAAGTAATAACAAAATATATTTTATATATATTTATGTATACATACTTTTCTATTTCTTGTGAGGCGACTTTACGCTTTTCATAAGCTTTATCTGCTAGCGCCTTGGCGCAGCTTTCACTCAACGGGGCGTATGGTGACTCCATTTCTCTCTACAAAAGCGAAGTCCTTATTTTTAGTGAATTTTCGCTACCGTGTCTATGACCCTCGTAGTCCGGTGTTGATTGACTAATTACAATTGTTCAATCGATTTTCTCATCGATATTTTATCGGTGTATCGATTGTTGGATCGGATTATAAACTGTTATACCATGTTCTGACCGACAACGAACACACTTTGAAAACGTGTTTTGGGAGTGTGGGCTGAAGGCTGTTCACACCGGCTGTTAATGTTTTCGTTGCCATTTCTTACATCCTCTGATTACAGTTTTGCTACACAAAAACAAAACCAAAATGCTTTTCCCTCATTTTCTTTCCATTAGCCACCTCTTACTTTCATTCTTATTTTACTTTTGCCAGCCAATTAACAATAAATCCGAAATGGCGTATTAAAGATGATAAAATATGACTTCCACTTCGATAAATAATCGAAAAAAAAACTAGTAAAGACACCGATTGGAATGAGTGGAACGTGAGTTTTCAAGTAGTTTTCAGCGAAAACTGGTTTTCGTTTGACAGATTTTACATGGACGAAAACACAAGTTTTAAGTCGAAAACCAGTTTTAGCAACGAAAACATGTTTTCGATGTCGGTCATAACATGCTATTAGTCTGTTCCAATAGCAGTCCGGTTTACAGGATTTAGTCAGAACTTACAGGAAGTCGTTCCTATTGACATAAAACCTGTAAGTGGGAACACATTTGAGAGAGTAACTGAGCAACTGTTCCTAGTAAGAAGTTACAGGATTTAGTCTGGAGTTTTTTTTCCTGTAAGTTCATGAAAGGTGTCAAACCATCAGCTGATTTACATATGCAAACAAAAACAGAAAGCGGTGAAAGCAGAGAACCTTATATTTGTAAAAAAAATGGAAGTAAAAAACGAAATATTTGAATATGTACACATTTTAATAATTAGTTAGTGATATTTCAGCCAAATCAGTGTTGCACAAATGACATGTAAACAAACCGACTGACGTTTTTACCGGAAATAGTACTTTTTGCGTTCCTATGTATATCTGCATCTGTTCTCCTTTTACTCTCATTTGAGAGCGTAAAATTGTAGTTTGACAGTTCCACAGGTTTTAGTCCGAAGATCAAAGGAACAGACTATGTTTGCGTGTACACTTCCGACTAGGATCAGTTGCTCAGTTACTCTCTCAAAAGTGTTCCCACTTACAGGTTTTATGTCAATTAGTCTGTTCCTTTGAACTTCGGACTAAAACCTGTGGAACTGTCAAACTACAATTTTACTCTCTCAAGTGAGAGTAAAAGGAGAACAGATCCAGAAGTGCACGGGAACGCAAAAAGCACTATTTCCTATAAAAACGTCAGTCGGTTTGTTTACATGTCATTTGTACAACAACTGATTTGCTGAAATAGCACTAATTAATTATTAAAATCTATACATATTCAAATATTTCGTTGTTTACTTCCATTTTTTTTTTACAAATATAAGGTTATTTGCTTCCACCGCTTTCTGTTTTTGTTTGCACATGCAAATCAGCTGATCATTTGACACTTTTCATGAACTTACAGGAAAAAAAATCCGTACTAAATCCTGTAACTTCTGACAAGGAACAGTTGCTCAGTTACTCTCACAAAAGTGTTCCCACTTACAGGTTTTATGTCAATAGGAACGACTTCCTGTAAGTTCTGACTAAATCCTGTAAACCGGACTGCTATTGGAACATACTAATTATGACCATGATTCAATAACACAAGGTTATGTAAATTGTGACAGCTAAAATATGACACTACTTTATCTAGATTTGTATTTTGTAAGTCGGAGAAAGTCGAAGAATGTGATCGCCTTTGCCGAAAACGGTAGGAGAAAGGTACTAAAAATTGCGCAAAGTATACAATCAGAAGCTTTTCAAGCGTTCAGCTGAATTGTGGAGCTGAAAGCCTGCGAAGCGCCAAACAACTGAAAAGCTTGTTGGGGAGTTGTACTCTTTGAGCTGGTCCAATGACAGGACCAGAAGATGATGGATAGGACTCTGATCCAAAAGACGGCAGAAAGTACACGCTCGAAGCAGGGAAATTGCAGAAGGACTCAGGTATCGATAGCTTGGCGAGCCTTACCGTAGCGGAGAAGGCCACGAAAGCGGTGAACGGTCGCAACCAGCGACCAGCGCTGAACATACTCCACATAAACCTCCAACACAGTAGAGCAGGATTCGCTCGACGTTGCTCTAGTCCAGGAGCCATGGCTATCGTCGGGAGGAAAAGGCCCGTATCTTTAAAGTGCGAGTTGTGAGGGCAGCAGTATGGGTAAGAACAACTTGTACTCATACACTTTGTCTAATTCTCTACTGAGGACTTGGCGGCTGGGGCCGTAGAGAAAGAGGCGGAGAGGAGGTTGTAATCCTGAGATCTTGCTGCATGGCGCCCAACATGGTCGCCTCACCCTGAGCGTTTAAAATATTGGTGAAAGAGGAAAAGAGCAGGGGGCGCAGCGACATCAATGAGCGTGGTTCAACGTACCGGAATGACTCGGGTTTTACCCGACCAAGGGCTGTTGTTTCGGCGATCTAACCCCGTTTAGGTCGGCGAAGTATCTCAGAAGTTGTTCGTCCATAGGGCTACATTCGCTACGTTTTCTCCTACTCAGGGCTGGTATCGAGTCAAACCCAGGGCCAGAAACCTACACCTGCTGTGTATGCCAGAGACGACTACACCACAACTCCACCTCTGGCAAGTGCAATGCTTGCGAGGGGTGGTGTCACTACTACAGGACTACGGACACATCGGCAGTGGACCACGTCGTATGTGGCCCCCCTGCTGCTCAAACAGAGCAGCCACCACGGCAAACCTCAGTCCACCAGAGCAGCCTCACATAGTCACCACAGCAACAACATAATAACACCACAGCCACGACAGACCATAGAACACACACAACCGCACCACCACCCACACGCCGGCGCCAACAACTCCTGGTTCCTCCTACAATCTGCAGGGTATGTCAGACCAGGATATTCCGTAATGTGACATCAGTCAAGTGCAACACCTGCCTTGGCTGGTGCCACTTTAGGGCATGCTCAGGTCTGCGTACCACGCGAGACTGGACGAGGAACTTCGAGGGCCCGTGTTGCGCTGCTCGGTCGCAGACCCCAACTGCGACGCCTCCCGCCACCACCACAGGGCGGCAACCATCACAGCAGCGCACACAGCCAACGGCAGTAAGAACACACACATCCCTTACACCCCACATCACAACACGTCTCCCGAACCACATGAAGCTCCTTCAATTTAACTGTAACGGGATACAGAGCAAGATTGAGGAGATAACCGTCTTTATGTGGCGGCATGGTATATTGATAGCTGCGGTCCAAGAGACTAAGTTGCACAGCAATTCAACATTGTGGAATTGTGCCGGGTACAACGTGCACCGTCGAGATCGCGAGCGAGATAATGGTGGTGGCTTAGCGTTCATCACGCACCACACCGTGCAGTATCGTCTTATCGAAGCAGACATCGACCGCAGGGATACCACCCTAGAATGTCAGGGCATTGCTATCCGGTCAGGCGGTGTCGAGCTCGAAATATTTAACATATACATACCCCCTGTCACCTGCTGCCCGGCAGGATATCGCCCTGATATAGGTGCGCTCCTCAGAGCTGAAAACCGTATGGTAGTAGGTGACTTTAATTCGCATCACGATCTTTGGCATTCAAGCCTGTCAAACGATTGTAGGGGAACAGAATTGGCTGAGCAGATAGACGATTCGACATTCTGCACAATGAACGACGACGCACCCACCAGGATTATGGGTAACTGCAGTAGCTCGCCAGACATCACAATAGTCAGCGCTGGTCTGATAAACAGCATAACATGGCGACCTATGCTGACTTTAGCATCAGACCATCTACCCATAGTCATCTCGTTAGATAAACCAACCGATTTTGCCTCCGCTAAACACCGTATAGGTCCGGTCTTCTCTAAAGCTGATTGGAAAGGTTACGCGACGTCCATCTCGGTGAACGTAAGTTCCGCAGGGCTGTCACTGCAGCTGCAGCTTGCTTCATACCGGCAGGATGTATAACGGACCCACGTCCAAACTTCCCTGCCGAAGCGGCTGTTCTAGCCGATGAGCGCGACAGCCTTCGTCAGGCCGATCCCGGAGATCCCCGTATTAGGGATCTCAACGCGGAGATTCGGCAACTAGTAAACGTACATAAGCGGAAGAAGTGGGAGGAGCATCTGAATACCTGTAATTTCACCTCTGGTGTGAGCAAGCTTTGGTCAACCGTGAGGTCACTGTCCAATCCGACGAAGCACGACGACAGAGGCGTAATTTCTTTCGGCGACCATGCTTCGTCGGACCCGGAGCGATGCGCGAGCTATTTTAGCCGGCAGTTCATACTGCATCCTCCGGTGGACAAAGCCAAGCGTCGAGTGACCACAAACACAAACTGCCAACAACTTGTGCCCCCCTTGCTTTCACTTGCGGTGAAGTTCAGGTAGGTGGCCATCGGGAAGGCGAAAGCCTCCAAAGCCATGGGTCCCGACGGCATATGCATGCTGATGCTGAAAAATTTTGGTCCTGCGGGGGTAGCGTACCTAACGGAGGTCCTCAATTTTTCATGTCCACTCTCATCATCCCAGACATCTGGAAGGTGGGGAGAGTGGTCCCACTGCTCAAACCGGGGAAACCCGCCAACATAGGAGATTCTTATCGTCCGATAACACTCCTTTCCCCGGTAGCGAAGACACTCGAGGCCTTGCTACTCCCGTACTTCACAAAGCACTTGACCCCATCGAAGCATCAGCATGGCTTCCGTAAAGTGCACAGTACAACAACAGCACTTAACGCCATAAACACTCAGATAACTCGTGGCCTTAACTGTAAACGTCCCTGTGAGACAACGATTCTAGTAGCGTTGGACCTGTCAAAGGCTTTTGACACTGTCAGCCATTCCACGCTACTAGAAGATATAGAGGCTTCCTCTCTCCCACAGAGGCTCAAACGGTGGTAGGCAAATTATCTGAGTGGTCGACACTCGTCGGTAATGTTTAGAGACAAATCGAGCAAACTTAGAACAATAAAACAGGGGGTTTCACAGGGTGGTGTCCTTTCCCCACTACTGTTTAACTTTTACATTTCAAAGCTCCCTCAACCACCAGAGGGAGTCTCGATTGTCTCTTACGCCGACGATTGCTCGATCATGGCGACTGGGAATGGAACTGATGATGATGTTCGAAAGTAAACGGATATCTCTCTGACCTTTCTCGCTTCTTCACTGCAAAGTGTCTAGCCCTCTCCCCTACGAAATCCTCTGCGACCCTCTCCACAACCTGGACGAAGGAGGTCAGGCTACCGCTAGGAATTCACGTCGATGACACACCAATGCCGACGGTGAATAATCCTAAAATACTCGGAGTAACATTCGATAGCCTGCTCTCCTTCTCTGCGCACACAACCGCTATTGTCAATAAAGTACAGAGCCGCAACAAGGTCCTCAAGCCGCTAGCCGGCAGTACTTGGGGCAAAGACAAAGAAACGTTGCTGGCAACATATAAGGCTATAGGCCGGTTGTAAACTACGCAGCACCAGTGTGGTCGCCGGGGAGTAGTAGGACGCAGTGGACGAAGCTTCAGACGGTACAAAATACAGCACTCAGGACAGCGACAGGATGCCTCCTGATGACACCAGAACACCACCTCCACGATCAGGCAAAAATGCTCCCAATTAGGGAGCACAACACGATGCTCTGCAAGCAGTTTCTTGTTGGGAGCCACAGATGTGGCCACCCAAATAGACAGCTGCTTGCAGAGGAGCCCTGGCCGAGGCACGTCAGGAGGCATCTATATGAACTGACGGACGAAGTCCAGAGGTTCATTAAGCAATCTCTGGACCCGTCAGCTCATAGACAGGCCCTGAACGGCATTCACAGCGACGCAGTCTCGAGTTATGTAGACTGTGAGTGCCGTTCTGGGCACACAAACACCGTACATCGACATGACGGAGCTCCATCTGCCTCGGGAGACTAGAACGACAATAGCCCAACTTCGCTCTGGCTACTGCAGCAGGCTAAATTCCTACCTGTCTAGGTTAAATGCGGATGTGCCGAACGAATGTCCGGTATGTGGAGAGACCCCACACGACTCGAAACATCTCTTCGCATGCCCGGAAAACCCCACAACCCTAACGGCGTCGTCCCTATGGACTGACCCCATAGAGGCTGCACGCTTCTTGGGGCTGCCGTTAGTGGAACTCGACGACAACGACTGAGATATCAGCCGATCTGGGCGGGGTTGTTGTAGCCGCTACAACAACAACAACAACAACAGCGTGGTGAATCTCTTCTTTGTTTCTTTCTTAATAGCAACTTAACATAGATGGAGCCAACGTCGAACAGGGTTGTTGATTCAACTTTTTGTTCTGAGCCCTCTTTCTCGGATCATGTTTATATAGGTTTTACTATCTCTGTTGCAAGGCCTCTTAGAGACATTTCTTTTAGGAACCCCAGACTAACAAACCGGGCTCTTTTTACAAAGTTGGTTGAGGACAGACTGAGTTCACCCCCGTCGGTTATAGACGTGAAGGACAAGGAGTTGTTGAACTATAGCCAGTCTAAAATATTAAATGATGCTTTTAAGCAGTCCTGCCCCCAAGGAGGGCAAAGGACTATATGCCCAAAAGACCCTGGAGAGATTAAGAGACGTACATATATATATATAAAACAAAACGTGTCGGGGCACATATTCTCAAAGGCGCAAACGAATTGAGGCGTCTCTGGAGATCGGAAAATTCGTGTTTCGGGTCTTAATGGACATAGCGGCCGCCTTGAATACTATTTCTAAGCAAGCCATATTAGACGAGTTGACGACGATAGGGGTTCAACCAGTAATTTGGAACTGGATAAGCGTTATGTTGAGCTGTAGAAGTGTTTCGGGTCAGTGGGGTAGGCATGACACTATGAAATCGGTTCACAGTGGTACGCTGCAAGGGGGAATAAAGAAAGTGTATATAGGCTATTAGCGATTGGCATGAGTGGCACTTAGGACTAAATCAATTGCAGTACTATACACCTTACTACATCTCTTGCCGGCGGACCTATCGGCAAAGAACCACAGCGATAAAGGCACTCCTATCGCTGAGCACTTTCTTAATAAGTAAGGTGGAGTGCAATGAAGCTCGGGAATTGTTACATACTGGTACTGACGTATATCTGTACTGGGCTTCGGGGCACACCGGCGTCTCGGGCAACGAGGAGGCTGACAGGCTAGCCAAAGAAAGCGCTCTGCCGGAAACTATGTTGATAGAAGAAGCGATTGAGCGGGTCTTGATCCAGAAGGCGCGGAAGGTGTGGACTTAAACCCAAGGATGGAAGATGTTCAGGATTATGTGCAGAATGCTCACGATGCATCTTCTATCCCTCATGAGTGAGGTCGCTGGCTACTGACTCTGACCACTGTAAAGATCTCTAGGAGACCTAGAACGAAAGAGGAGACAGTGAAACTGCTGCGAAGATAAGGTACAGCAAGGTTTTCCAGTCTGCCAAGAGGTCTACTATGTTATTCAAAATTACAAATGTTGCTCAGCGATTAACTGTCAACCATAACCTAACCTATAACATAGGCAATAGAAATAAAACACTATAATATATATGTAGTTTATTTAAATTATATGAAATTTATTCAAATAAAACAGATGCAAGCCATTAAGGACCATTTTTTTCCCAAGTGCCTTGAATTGAATATGCTACAATGCTTACTATACTACAGAGCTTTTGTATGGTAGTGAAATAAAAAACATGTTTCTATATATGTATGTTTGTATGTATAACATTCAGATAACTATGTAAATAGAAAAGCAAATTAGTTAATGTAAATTAATTAATTTCAATCCATTACGTATGTATACCCATTGTATACTTTTTTTTTTAAAGATTTGGCTGATACCATACTATTTTTCCACTGCAACAACCGGTCACCAATAGTGGCTCGCGAGGACTGAATCTCGTACTTAAAACTATGTCTGAATGAGCCCTCATTGTAAGAATCTCTGACAATGGCTTGGCTTTTCTATCAGTACTCGAGTAATTGCGATGGATTGAATAATTTGCGCATTCGTCGGAGAATCCTAGTAATCGCACTCCAGTCGCATATGGCGAGCAAATTATGCGACCATCCGATGAAAAACATGGTTCCTTTATGAATGTTTTTTCCTTGTTCAATTCTTTAGAGTAATACGTCAACTTTTCAGGGTTCTGAAAAATTTGTCGATCGGAATGATTTTCCATTTGTCTTAAAGATGTTGTTGACAATAAAGATACAGGCGATAAGGGCCGCGGCCTATTCCTTCGTCGATGGTTTGGTGGAGATTCATCGCTTGAAGTACTGCTTTCGTCGCTGCTTACGTATACTGTAGCACCCCGCATTAATCTAAATCCCGAATTTCTGGACATAGGCGACGACAAGCTAGCATCGCTACTAGGTGTTGCTGCAGGCAGCACTCCGCTGCTAATTGCATAAACAAAGTTGTAGACATTCGTGGTGTTGGTTTCTCTGTCTCGATTTTGTCGTAAAGCTCTGTCCTGCATAGTAACTTCGGCTGCCCAAATATCGGGTACAAATGTAGGCATAGTGCTATTACTACTGGCGGAGTTGCCATCTGTGTTACCACTGCCAGTATTATTGCTTCCAGACGCTTCTCCAATACCCGTCGCTGCATACTGGCGCAGTGGCATCATTGTAACTGGATCTGAAATAACAATTTATTTTTAGTTTAAATTGTAACTGTGAAAACTGTGTGGAAATAAAAAATATTATGCGTATTCATCTAAACGCGTGAATATCACGTAACCTCGTAAATATACCGGTTTCCATACAAAGTTAAGTAAGTTTACGAGATTTACGCGTGGTTACGAGACATTTACGCATTCAGTGAACTGCCCATTAAGAACTCTATTTTTGTGTTTCAGTTCAACAACATTTACCTGTACGAGTTGGCAATCGAGGGCCACGAATTCTGCGATTAACATTAAATAATACATCCTCCGTACTTTCTCTGCTGCCGGTTGCCGGACGACTGTGCTCAGCAACAGCATCATCTTTGTCTGGGTCAGCTTCTCGTTTGCGCTTTCTCTTATTTCCGTCGTTGTTACACTTCTTTACACTCTCAGTTATATCATCTGATTCTTCTTCTAAATCATGCACTGTCAACCATTCCGTTACGCCATCATAACTTAGATTTCGGCTAAGAAAACAATGCCCTCTTGGGTGCACCTAAATCAGATAACAATAAATACAATAATTTTTAAATGGTCATAATTCATAATACACACCTCCAACGATAATATGACTTCTGCGTCGTTTTCTTCTGGGAAATCCGTAATAAGTTCCACTCGATTCTTCTTTTGCTTTTTAGAAAACACGTGATCAAACTTGGCTGCTTGAGGTATATACTGTTTGCCCATCTGCATCAGTCTATATATAATTGGCTTATATAGAGAAAAGCAAAGTTAAACATAAATAAACACCAATTTAGGTACATTTAATATTAATAAGATGCACGCTACCAATAAGTACATAGATTGGTGCTTACACATATAAGTGTTTTGCCGAGCGTCTCCTCCGTTTTGTGGAATGCGCCTTGATGTTGGCACACAAAGGGGAGGGACCTACATTTTAACGCCGACTCCGAATGGCGAGTGTATTTTTATAAGAAGCTGTTTTTCATGGCAGAAATACAGTCGGAGGTTTGCCATTGCCTGCCGAGGGGCGACCGTTGTTAAGAAAAAACGTTTTTTCTACATTTTTTGTGATGTTGCTTTGACCCTCATTTGAACCAGGCCATGCGGAGTGGAAGCGCGCTCTGCTTACCACAAACCTCATAAAAAAATATATATAATATTCACAAATATTGCCATAACTCAAAAAACGAAATTTATGCAGAATTAATCGTAATATTTTTTAAAATCTCGTTATTATTTTTAAAATTTTTTCATAAATTGTCCCGTACAGAAAAAACATGTCACGTGTCCAACAGATTTGACATCAGTGGTTAATGTTTTCCGTCGCCAATAAGTTATTTCCCAACGATTATTTTTACGTTGGCTGATAACAGTTATTAAACGCCTCCTCTTTTATTTTCATAATATTTACCTTCTTCTCCAATATTCTTATTTTACAACGTTTATCAGACAAGTAAAAAATAAACGTTGGATATAACTGTTATCAAGCAAGTTAACAAAATCTACGTTGGGCGCTAACTGTTATCAAACAACGCAAAAAGTAAACCATGGGTTGTAACTCTTGCTGCCGTCCCCTAATTGGTGCGCCAAGCGCCAAACAATTGTCAAAAATCCTCATGCCCATACAATTTGTATAGAGCATCCCACAATAACGCGGCGCTAGCGCCGAACAAATGTAATTTTTATATTTGATAGGGCGTTACGTGTAAAAGTTTTATGCAGAAGACGGAAAGATAGACAAAGGACAAACAAGTGAAAGGGGAAACGAGAATAAGAGGAAGTGAGAAAACGTCACAAATGACGACGCGTTGATTTGGAAGTAGCGCGCTATGACACTCGTTGACAATGGGAAACGCAACACTTAGGGCTCCAATTTGGGGCGGCAGTTATCGGCAAAAAAAAAATATTTTTCATCTAATAACTGTTACGAAACAACGTTTTCATTAAATATACGAATTCGGGCATCGTTTTCAATTGTAACTTCGAGATAACAGTTATCTTTGGTACCTGAAAAAAGGTTTTTCATAAAATTTATATCACTTACTCGAAACCCGCATAAATCCTTGTGTAATGTTGTTAAGTCTAAATCATGAATGACCATTAGGTATCCGCCAGTGGTGCATAATATAAGTTTTGAGCAATCAGGTGTTATGCGGCATCGCATTAAGCCACTTGTATGGAACACTTTTTGATATATCAGTCCTTGTTCAGTATATGAATTAATATCCCACGTAAATATACTTCCATCAAATGCCGAGGTCACCAACAAATTATCTTTTTTAGAATACTCAATGCTTTTAACCCAGTTTGAATGTCCCTGAAGACTACGCATCTTCGTTTTCATGAAACGCAAATCCCAAAGGGCGACCGTAGTGTCATCAGAGCAGGTGGCAAAATGTCTACTATCCAGGAATCTTAAAATTAACAATTCATATAAATTACCTCTTAATTAATCTTTTGATTGTTGATATTACTTTATGCAGTTAACATTTGACGAATGTGCGTCCATGATTTTCTGCGCCGATTGTCTACTGACAACATCAAACAGTACAATTGCCTTTTTTTCACAAGCAGCAACCAACAAATTCCTTTCAATCACATATAAAACTATAAGCATTTTGGGACGACTAAGTAAATGTAAACATACCCTTCTGGCGAGAATTCCAAGTTGAATACACCACCAACATTTACTGTCCCCAGGGTGTTATTAACTTTACTATATTTGTCGTTCCATTGGTATAAAGGTCTCATCGATTTGTAAACTCGACGCATAATAAAATCCTGATCGCCGTGACTTTGTAGGAGACCGTTTTCACGCCGTAATAACCAATTGTGAAAACTCATTCTATATGGTATATTTTTTTACTTTAGAAAATATTTTCTATGTTTACACGTTTTCTAGAGATTGTTTAAAATAGTAATCAATCAGCTGTAAGCAATTTACGCCGAACAAGGCCAGAAACTTTAAGTAATGTGCTGAATTATCGGAATCTAATACTCGGTACCCGATATCACTTCGATACAATAGGTTCTTTCCCATACTCAATGCGAGATTCTAAAACAGCCCAGAAACCATTTCCGCACCCAAAAAAATTGGTAATAGAGAGCGAAAAGCGTAATGTATTGGATCCTAACAGCACAAACTAATATTACCGCGAGGGTTTTCACATTTTATAAACCGAAATCAATTTGCGTGCGTGATTTGTGAGAGTTGCATTTCTGTAAATTTTACTTCAGTATAATTTGAACCCATGGTGAAAGAGTGACAAGGTGATGTCAGTAGTCAGTTGGGAAATAGTTTTAAAATACTCCATTTTAGTATTTCATTTTATGTCGATTTTTAAAGAACTTGGTGTTATCAGAACGATATTAATATTTAAAATTGCTGGATTTGTATAATTTTTGTCCTCAAAATATAAAAGATATCTCAGTTATCAATGGAAAAAGACGTACTGTTATGTCGTAGAGAAAGGCGATTTTCGTATATTAAATGGCCCGTAGTCATAGTCAAAATAAAGTCGACTTTAAAGTTAGTTGCAGCTTTTTGACATAATTTTCAATGGGATATCTGTCAAAAAAGCTGCAACTAACTTTAAAGTCGACTTTATTTTGACTATGACTACGGGCCAATATCTTTTGCTGCATTGTCATAATATCGAGCCAAATGGACTACTGATACACTAGAATAGAGCGGCAGCATGGTTAAATTATGATTATCGATAAAACCAGCCTTTTGGATTTTCTTTCAAAAGTAAAACCACCCTTGTGTTTAGTATGCACGACGATAGAACTGCATAAAATTTGTTTAAAGTTAATGTCTACCCGCCAAAAAGTATAAAAACAAATGCAAAATCATAAATTTTTCACAATTTTCTAACACTTTGCTACACCAACGAAAGCAAAACCCTGTTCGACGGAAAATTCGATACTCAACGAAAATTTCGACACGCTTGCATAGCTCATAATACGAATTTCA
>NW_023458558.1:6057395-6067155 GCF_013731165.1 Rhagoletis pomonella
AATTTGCCTTTACACGATATGTTGACAATTCCATATGTAAAACTTGCAAATACATATCATGTAAGAACCAGAGGCTCAAAATAATTATCCTAATATTTGAGATCAAAAACGTCGCCTTGTTTTAAGAGAAATTTTTTTTTCGTCTTTGTATAATAATTATTTACGAGAAATATATTTTTTCGTCTCGTGGGATGATTATTTTCAGATGGAAATTATTTACGTCTTTTAATAATAATTATATGGGATTTTTATTTTTCTCGTCTCGGGAGGAATATTACTTACGTCTTAAATGCAAACACTTGGAAATTGAATTTTTGTTTCACAAATTTGATTTTAAGAATATAAAGAAATCATATTCGTATTGAAATAAACGTCCCGAGAGACGAAAGAAAAAAAAATAAAAATCCCATATAATTATTATGAGAAGACGTGAATAATTTCCGTCTTGAAATAAACTTCCCGGGACACGAAAAAAAATAAAATTCCCATATAATTATTATGAGTTGTCGAATATATATATTTATATTTTAAAATAATCGCCCCGCGAGACGAAAAAACTTTTTCATTATTCAGTAATAATTATAGAGCAATATTCTAAAATGAGTCCGACTGATTACTTCCCCGCAAACATATTCCATGTCCTATGTAGGTAAGAAATATGAGTTTCAAAAACAAAAAATTTGTTTACTCTTATATGAGTCTTTTAGGAATCATATATGATCCAAGTTATGAGCCAGCACCTTATGGCAATATAAACACAATAAAAACTCGAAATTTATATCTAAACTTGTTTATGCATAAATTTAAAATAATTAGTAGAAAACAAAAAATTAACAAAATTTAGCTGCAGCTGTTGCTATTAAATGTATGTTGGAATATGTATATGCACGTAAGTATGTATGTAAGTTATTTGAAAGAAATTTTTGCTGAATTCCTTTGCAAATATAATGCGTTAAATAAGACCCAAAGAACAACCTAAAATAAGAGTCCGAATGTAGTAATTTATGAGTCCGATAAAAGCCTCAAAATGAGCTGTATATGAGCAGTGGCGGGTACAGTTCGAGAAAGCAAAACCTAACTTGAAAAAACATCTCGCATTTTGCGTGAAAGAGAAAATCCGAGGTGTTTTTAGAGGTTAGGAAAAAATCTAAACGTGATGGAGCAAAACGGACTTCAGATTCGTGTTAAGCGATCCCAAAAACATATAACAGACTAGGTTTGGTCAAAGGAACCTTTCATCGATTTTTTTTTGTGGACTTGTGTTATTGAATCATGATGCATGTATACAATATTAAAAGATCTTAACAGATGCCTATAAGTATGAGAACAGACAGACAAAAGGTTTGTTCGTCGAAAATCCAGCAAGAATTATCCAACACTCAAAATATCAGAGAGTAAGAAAAAATTCTCTCAAATTTTCTCTCATGTTGAGAAACTTGCAAATTTCTGCACGAACGCAAATTTGCAGGAATTTGCAAGTTTCCCTGCCAGCTGGCGTCCACGGTTGCATTTCAAACATACAAAATTTTTATAGAATTTTTAAAATTCTTTAGGAGGGCAAAATACCGGATATACATGTATATTTCTTGTTGTTCTGACTTTCTTTAACATACATTTCAATTTCTTCATCGTACTAGCTCTCGGGTTTCTTAAATCGACTCTGGTTGCAATTGCATTCCGATTGCGAATACAATTTTATCCAGCCGAATTAAGTTCAAATCATTGGAATCAACTAAATTAATTATATCAACAATTATTTACTTCCTTTTTTCATAAAAAAATCGCTCGTGTTAATAAATTTTTAAATTTAACGAACTAATTTATTCAAATTATTGTAGACAAAAATGCAACCATGCGTCACAACCACATGCTTTTCGTGTTTGCAAATTCTTGCTGGCAAAATTTTTTCTCAAAATTTTTGAGTGTTGGGTTGGTCTGCACGAACGCTATTTGGGCAAAAATCGTGATAATTCGTACAAATTTTTTGCTCGACGAACAAACCTAAAACAAATAATGCTTATTACTTCTTCTTTATTGGCGCTATAATCGCCTAAGTGATTTTGGCCGAGTCCAAAACAGCACGCCAGTCATTTCTCTTCTGTGCTAACTGACGCCAATTGGAAATGCCAAGTGAAGCCAAGTCCTTCTCCACCTGGTCTTTCCAACGCAGAGGAGGTCATCCTCTTCCTCTGTTACCAGCATCGCGGCCCGCGTTGAATATTTTCAGAGCAGGAGCGTTTCGGTCCATTCGAACGACATGGCCAAGCCAGCGGAGCCGCTGAATTTTAATTCGCTGCACTATGTCTATATCGTTGTAAAGCTCATACAGCTCATCGTTAAATCGTCGGCGATATTCGCCATCATCAACGCTTAAAGGTCCGTAAATCTTTCGTAGAATCTTTCTCTCGAAAACTCCAAGAGCCGCCTCATCAGATGCTTTCATTGTCCATGCCTCCGCGCCATACACCAGCACAGGCATGATGAGTGACTTATAGAGTGTGATCTTTGTACGACGAGAGAGGACTTTACTTCTCAATTGCCTACTCAGCCCAAAGTAGCATTTGTTGGCAAGAGTGA
This sequence comes from Rhagoletis pomonella, assembly GCF_013731165.1. NCBI lineage: Eukaryota > Metazoa > Arthropoda > Insecta > Diptera > Tephritidae > Rhagoletis > Rhagoletis pomonella. The sequence goes on from NW_023458558.1 coordinate 6,059,973, forward strand.
TTCTCTGACATTATTATTGGTGTTAATGCTGGTTTCCAAATAAACGAATTCGTCTACTTTTTCAAACTTGTAACTGTCAACAGTGACGTGTGTGCCAAGACGCGTATGCTCTGACTGTTTGTGTGATGACAGGAGATACTTCGTTGTATCCTCGTTCACCACCATACCCATTCGCTTTGCTTCCCTATCCAATCCCGAGAAGGCAGAACAGACGTAGCCCTTGTTTTTACCGATAATATCGATGTCGTCGGCATACGCCAGCAATTGTACGCTCTTATAAAGTATTGTGCCTGAGCGGTTCAGTTCTGCGGCTCTTATTATCTTCTCCAACATAAGATTAAAGAAATCACACGAAAGGGAGTCCCCTTGTCTGAAACCTCGTTTGGTATCAAACGGCTCGGAGATGTCCTTCCCTATTCTGACGGAGCTGGTGGTATTGCTCAACGTCATTTTACACAGTCGTATTAGTTTCGCGGGGATACCAAATTCAGACATCGCGGCATAAAGGCAATTTCTTTTCGTGCTGTCGAAAGCGGCTTTGAAATCAATCGACAAATAGATGGTGTGTATCGATCCTACTCTCGCGGGTCTTTTCCAAGATTTGGCGTATTGTGAATACCTGATCTATGGTGGATTTTCTAGGCCTAAAGCCACACTGATAAGGTCTAATCAGCTCGTTAACGGTGGGAATTATCCTACGCATAAACATAGTAAATAGATATCAAAGTAATCTTCACATTGATCGTGGTTAAAAATCATGTAGTTATCTTACCGTTTTATTATTATTCTGTTTTACTTTTAATGCATTTGTGCGCACTAGAATTCCGATATTAATCAATAATATAATTAGTATTAATTATGGTATGTCTGATCTCGTACTTACATATACATATGTAGGAATATGTTAAGATCTTTTAATATTGTATACATGCATGTGATTAAAAAATTAAATAAATGGATTCCATAAATAGCAAAATCGTTTAGCACATAAGTGTGGGGCAATGAAAAGCTCTTTTATTACTCGTAGAGGAGGCTTTCGTTATGCCGCTCTTGGGAGCACTCCCTTATTGGTCATTCGGGAGGAATATGGGTTCTTTTTCTATGTACACTCCGTTGTTGTCTTTTTCGGAGGTATAGGGGAGGTTTTCATAGGAGTACTCCCGGATTGCTCCCTTAGGAGGTTTCTGGGATGATATTTCTGTATGTGCTCCCCGATTGCTCGTTGAGGAAGTTAAAGGGATTTCCCCGCCTCCTAGGACATGCAATGTTAAAGGGAGTACACAAAGTTACATACTTTTACACAGAAGCATAGGGAGCAATGGAGAGTATTCGAATTAGGAATGTTAATCCCGGCTTTGTAATTTGCACTAATGGCAATAACGAAAACTCCTTTTCTTCACCAGCATTGGTTATATTTCTATTTTTTTATTCAATAACTAGTAAGCTCGGGGACGTTTTCCTGCTACACACCGATACATAGGCAGGTTACATGCATCCTAGATATTATGGGTCTACACACCGAAGCTTAGTAAATTTTTTGTTGCTGTTGATGTGCGCGTGTTTATATGTATAAATACATACTACATTATTTTGTTGCTATCCTATTTCTACCCAACATAAACATACATACATATGAAGCGTAGCCGCGAATAACATTGGAAAAAACTCCCGCTTCGGATATGGGCAGTTTTTAGTTAGCGCAAATGAACATATCGACATTTTGAAAAATATATATATGTTAAGGACTTACATAAACTCGATAACATCCTCGAATTTCGTTCTTCTAACTTTATCAGCTTAAAAAATTCGTCCTATTTGTCCTTGTAAATGCAAAAAATTTAATTTTTTTTTTAATTCTAAAGAAATTTCCTCTTGCATTTGGTAACCATATTTTTATTCTACATTGTATTGAATTTTTTAAGTAATTTTGGGAATTTATCATATCTTTGAAATCACAAAGTCCTTTAAAATCAATCCTGACGTCAGAGTGAAAAAATAACGCCACTTTAAATAAAACTCATTTTCAAACAATATAGAAGCAATTTTTTCGATTTGAGTTGTTGAAAAGTAATGAATATCCAAATCCCGGGTGATAACGGATCGGAAAAAGCTGAAAAATTAACATTAACACCAGGGAGCACTCACGGAGCAGTCGTACGATGCTGCCAACACCAGGTAAAGCTACCTGTAAAATATGGCGTATTTACCCAGTCTGTTCTGGTAGGGTATGCAGATATTTACAAAAAATAATTCAATAATGGTCAAGTGCAAGTGTATGCATCGTGAACTGGTTTAGGTTAGGCGTTAGACATAGGGCCAGTTTTTCAGTGTATGGCTGTGGTTTAAATTTAGTTTAAACGCTCAAGCTGGCTGGTTTAAGCTAAGATTAGCTAAACAAATGTCAGCTAGTTGTTTAAGATAAACGCAGTTTACGATATAAGTTTAAGCTTGCATTGAAAAACATACACATTACATATAGGCCTATATGCCAGAAACGTGCACCATTAAAATTTTGGGAAATCAAGTTTGAAAGTTTGAAGAAGAAATATGTAGTTTCCGTTTACGCATGGTATTCTGGCTTTTGGTAAAACATAGAACTTCCAAAGGTTAATCAAGTCAACCCAATAACACAAAATTGGTAAATTTTGCAAATTTTTTGTTTTGTTATTCCGCAACGTGTATTTTTTAGTTTTCTGCACTCTAAAAAAAAGTGTGTAAATTTCCTAGCTAAAGGTAGGTTACTGATTTCTTATTATTCGCGAAATTGCATGCTCGATTATTCAACGAATAGTTTGTTTAAATTTCGGACTTTTTAGAGTGTAATATAATAGCTGCTGTGGTGTGCGTAAATTTACTACGAAAGTGTGTACAAGCTACAAAATACACATCTGCTGTTTGATTTCACCCGTAGAATTGTGTAAAGCCGCTAACCAAAAGGATTTTAACACACGAAAATGTGTTAACGAGAAAAATACATATTCATCGTGTAAATTTACCAAAAAAATTTAAAAAGAAACAAACATATCGTCGTTTAAAGTGCAAAACCGCGTATCAGCAAAATGCAAAACCGCGTATGTGAAGTTTTAGCAATTGTTTTCTAGGGCGTGAAAACGCTCATATTTCAAAATAGTTCTCTTTTTTTTTATAAAGCAGTCGCATTTCTGGCTAGTATGTTTCAGGACAAATGGATAAGGATTAAGCCAAGAGCTTGTGTGAGCAAATCCAATTTTTGGCAGCCAATGTCAGTTACGCGGTTTGGCAGAATAACGATACGCGGTTTTGTACTTTAAACGACGATATACTCCATTTATAGTCGCATTTTTAAACAGATTTTTTAGAGTTTGATAAAGGAGTTTTTTCACTCAGTGTAGTGCAATGGGGTATACTTCTTCTGGGAATGTAGTTACAGTTCCATGCCTATACTCAATTTTAACTCTTCCGTCCTCGTTCGCGCCCTCGTGAGCAAGCTTCGGTGGGGTCACTCCAACTTATTCGGTTTAAGGACTCACTGAAGTCTGCAGCGTCTGTTCGCCATGAGGTGCGGCTGCAACCAGGTGTCGGTCTTGAAGCAAGCGACGATTCATGTTTGAGAAAGCATCCCTCGCAGTAAAATAGATTCCAATGAAAAGAATAGCTAATACTCCTTTCTCTTGATAACGACCACGGCAAACGTTTAAAGGACTACAATTTGTGGGCATGTACCTGGAATGTTCGGACCCATAATATATACATACATACGTTTTGTCGGAAATTTTTTTCCGGTTTCGACCGGAGATGGGTTAAACAGACCGGAAGTCCATTTTTTAAATGAGGTGTACATGTTTTTACCACAGATTCGGATTCTGCGCCTAAAAACACATAAATTCTTTTCGCAAACTTTTTTCTGGAATGGACTATCTGTAGTGATGTGCTGCATTTTCGGTACCCAATACTTAAAAAAGATTTTGGTACCCAATACTTCCTTTTCGGTACCCGATACAGTGATCTCACTTACAAAAATTCTGTGTGGTACAATCTGCTAAAAAATGTGGTAGATTAAAAAAAATGTGGTAGATTAAAAAAAAATGTGGTAGATCCCCGGTTTTAGATCAAACTTTGTACAAAAATTAAAAAAACTCTGCGAGGTTTCGCCTAAATTGGAAACTTTTTAATTAGACTCTAAACAAATTTTTATTTTAACTAGTATAATAAAGTGCAAGATTAAAGTTGCTAAAAATTGCGTTGAGTTTTGGCACTTGTTTTCCTTGAAGCAGTTTTCTCCATATCAAGATATTTTGCGAACATATTTTAAGAGGTGTCTGCCAGCTTTTCTTTTTATCACATCACGATGTAGCGAACAAATGTGGCACGTTCCAGAAACCGCTACTTGGGACTTACCGGTTTTGACAATTCTCAAGTAAAAGTAAACAACGCCTCAGAAATTTTCGATCTACTTAAATTTGCTAACACCCCTATTCTGCAACACTTTCGCATTCGGATTTTGCCACGAATCGTAAGAATGGTATGCTGCAATCTGAATCATATCTTCGAACTTTCGAAGGTTGTTTTGCGTAATTTTGTACGAAAGCAATTGTGTCGGAGGCGAATTAAAATATGTAAATCGATGTGTGTTTGCAGGAAATATTAGTGGTGTTTAGTTAAACAGATAAATTTGCCTTTCGCATAGACGTATATTTTTATCCACTGCTTTATATAAACGAGCAAAAAAGAACCTTTGTTGCCCCTTATCGAGCAACGTGGGTCCGGTTTAATTATTTGTACGGTTTTTGTGTCCAAACGCATAACCCGAATCCTAAAACTTTAACATACACGTGTTATCAAAGGATTAAACTTTATTTAAAATATATGTATGTTTCAAATTATTAATAAATTCGGTTTGCACTACGCACTTTTTTGCAAATTTCAATGTGGGTTCTGCGCAAAAATACTGTGATATGCACAAGAATTATTGTATACCTTTGACATGCGGAGCCCCTCTTCTTCGGCAACACAGAAAGGAGAATTCTACTTAGTAAGAGTTATAGTCCCAAAGCGCGGCCGAAGGCAGAAGCAAGCGCAACAGGTGGTGGACCTAACAAAATGCATGTTTTCAATGGCTTGGAAGAAGCTGTTATTGTATTAACTGGATTGGGAACCAGTTCTGAAGGCAGAGGAGGAGTTTTGGCTTGCGGTTCAACAATTCAACCAGCAGCTGACATAGATGCGCCCCTGGTTACTAAGCCCGGCAGCTCCGCATACCTTTGTGAGTCCATTGCCATAGCGCGCTCTTACTCCGCTGCAATAATTGCCAAGCATCAGAATCCATAATTTTCCTCAAAATATTTAAAATCAATCAATTTTACTATAAACAAGCACATGATTTTTCGTTTTTCGTAACGTAGGTACGAATTACGAATTACGAAAATTCGGGTTCTAGAATAAGGGTGTAATAATTTCACAAAAATCGCCGTTTTTTTAACATTTTCGCTATAAAATCTTTTTATAAATCATATACATATTTTCCAATTTAACACAATAAAACCACGTTTCATGTCGAAAAATTGATTATTGAGAAAATTTACTGTTTATTTTATCCTCCTATTCGGCTTTGTTTACTTTTACTTGAGAAATTTCATCGCCGCCGGGAATGCGGAATCTTGTATTATATCATTATTGTTACCATATAGTATTTATGTAGTGTTGGACAATTTTTGCTCATAAAATTAAGAAAATTAAGTCGAGCAAAAATAAAACTACTCAAAAACGCGAATAGGTGGTAGATTTTTGACCCTGAGTGGTAGATGCTCAAAAAAGTGGCAGATCTACCACAATGTGGTAGAAGTCCGATCACTGATGTGTGCGCTTTTATTCGTAACCCAAATGTTTCGGTACCGAGTATCGAGACTATTGGATACTTTTTAAATCGGTACCGAATATCGGTCAATACTTAAAAGTATTGACTCAGCACATCACTAACTATCTGTATAAACAATGGTCAGTGTAACCAACTTCCGGTCGAAGGCGGAAGACGGTAATATGACCAAAAGAGATTTGGTAATTCATATTTTCTCGTTTTGCAATAAATACAACTTCACTCATTTCAGAAATTTAGGCCCAGTTGAAGTTCGAAGTTCCTATAGAGGTTGAAAAAGGCACTTCCGAGAAAAAAGGTTTCAAACAAAAGATACGTATTTCTATCCTCAGAATACGAATTTGTAGAAACAACATGTATCTATGCCTAATTTAAAAATGGACTTTTGGTCGGTTTAACGCCAACTCGGTGGAAACCGACAGCCAGTAATACCACCAATTTGGTAGGTAAAATTTTAGTGTTTTACAATAAAAAAAAAAACATTTCCCACCATTTTAGAAGCGGTGACCGGGTGGTCATAGACACCCCGTATATTGTTTTCTATTTTAAAAATAGATTAAATCCTTAATCATAGTAGTATTAATTTCTTTGAAGGTTGCGCAAGTCCGACATTTTAATTTGCATATCGCGATTTGAACATACAAGTAACTGGTAGTAGGATTTTATCAACTTTTATCTCCGGCTTTGTTCATTGCCTTTTTAGCAATGTCCAACTATTGGCAAACCGAATGTATAGCGTTCGGGGGATGAAAAAATGACAGATAGCGCTCTATTCTGATTCAGCAAAGCCGAGAGTAGAGATGTCCTTTTACAAATCGAATAACAGCATCTGCAGTAGCAGTAGTGAGAGACGATACGGTATGCTGTGCTCGCAGGATGCAAGAGGCATCCGTTTCAGTAATTTTAAGTGGCCAAAGCGCGTGCATTGCTTACAAGACCGCAGCGATGTGACACGGTTATAGGATAACTTAATTTGTACATTACAATGAACAAAAAAAAATAGTGCATACAAAAAAATTTCTGATAAAATCATAAGAAGAAAATTAAAATTATTTTTTACAATTAGTGAGAAGCCCAAGCGTGCAATATAACTTGTATTAAATACTTGTTGGTGAACTCCTTTAAACTGGTGTACATATAAAAGTCAAGTCGTGATAGCCATGAAAAATCGAAGAGAATTTACAAAGTCTGGGAAAACGCGAAAAATTCACAGAAGCAATCGGGGCATGTGCGACACTGTTAATTTTGCTAATAAATTAAATGAAAATGATAATTTCGGAACAATTTTTAATTGAAAATCTTATTACGGTCATTATTCAGGCACAAAATAAT
>NW_023458558.1:6067255-6068966 GCF_013731165.1 Rhagoletis pomonella
AATGTAATTGTACATGTTGGAGTATAGTATATATTCTTCCGGTAGGGAAATAAAATATTTGATTGGTCAACAGCATAGTATTCAAACATCGGGAAGTACAATATTACAGCCCAAGAGTCCTCGACCACTCCATGTTTTCGGTATTAATATCAGCTCTAAGTGTTGGTTTCCTCGCTTTATTTTCAGTGGAATTCTTTGATTTTGCATGTGGCGCACAATGATGCCAAATTGAATTAAATCTTTTTGAAAGTTTCTGCAGTTAATTGTGCCGAATTCCAATAGCTCATCACCTACTTTTAAACCCTGTATAAAAATGTGATTAAATATTTTGCATCATCAAATGTTAATTTATATCTTACAGCTTCTTCAGCAGGCGAGCCAGGATTTATCATATTCACCTTGGCTATGGCTAGCGCTGTTGACGAAGCACAGGACCCATTACTGGTATTTGACATCTCACTATCATCTTCCAAATGCATCCCTGATGCTTTGTGTGATAATCCCTGTGCCCGTTCCTCAGCTGCTTCTGCGTGTAATTTATGCATTTGTTTTTCAATTTCCTTCATTAACGCTTTGTGATCATTTTGTAGACAAATTATTTGTTGGCGCGCTTGCCGTACTTGAAAAACATCAATATCGTTCCGCGGAAATCCATCTGCATCCACCAAAGTTCCGTGCATTCCAACATCGTCATTCTACAGATAGGAAGTATGGGAGTAAATAACTCGATTGCTAACTATGACTTAGCATATATGCAGAATTATAATCCAAAAGGCTTAAGACACATACGAGAATCAATAGAGAAACGGACTTACATTTCTTAAAATAACACCATATTCGGATATTCTGGATTCAAGTTTTTCCTTTTCGCCCATAAGTTTAAGTACCAAGTCTTTAGTGGGATTTGGCATCGGCACAACCATTTTTTAGACAATTTGACAATTTTTGACGATTATTTCGAGAATTTATTAAATAGATACGTCAAAACAATATATATATATATATTCTTGTACCAATTAGAGATGTGATGCATCGAAAACTCGAAACTCGATGTATAAATAGTCGATGCATCGAGACATCGGCTTTGTTTCTTTTCTTTTCTAGCAGATAATTATCAGGAAGAAGAAGAATGAGAAAATTAAAAAAATTTAGCAACAATGATAGAATACAAGAGGAGAAGATTTTTGAGAATAAATTTTGTGTGACGTCACACTGGTGCAATTGCGAGAGAGAAATGCCAAAACGTGAGCAAGAATGGAAGAAGAAGAAAACATGTTGCAGGGAAAACGTAAACAAGTTGCACAAGTGTGACGTCATACAAACAACGATTCTGTCAAATTCACTGAGAGAGGAATAGCGGTACCGTGATTGGCGCAACATCTATTTCTCTCAATCGTGAGAATTTAGCTCACAGAGACCGAAATAACGAAGAAGTAAAGAAACGCAAAACTAGCCGAAACTAGCAATTAATCAGCTGATCGATGTATTTGACTATTGAAAATATTTGGCGCGAATTTTTGTTTATCCATTTTGACAGCTGTTAGTTTCTGCTAGTAAAAATTTTACTAGCAGAAATTAGCAGGAGAGCCAAACAAAAGAAGAGCGTAAGAACGAGAGAGAGCTGCTAGTTTCTGCAAGTTGTTTGGGTTAAGAAACGCTTTCCAATTGAAATTAGTGATAATTTGTTATAATTATCTGTTAAGAAAAAAAG
>NW_023458558.1:6069066-6070688 GCF_013731165.1 Rhagoletis pomonella
GAGCGTCCATATATAGCAGAGTTTCCCATTCGCATTTATTTTGTAGAGCAGATGTAATTTTTTAATCGATTTATTCGACATTTGATCATTTTCGTTTTGTTACAATTTCATTACTCGGCGTCTCCATCTGCAAACAAATGTTCATTTGCCTGTTCAATATCGGTCCTTCTATTTGTTCATATATACAAATAGTAGAAAATCGTTTGAATTAAAAGCTGCTGCAAGCATTTCATAGGAATACGAGGCGAAATCTAGAAGTTTAAAATTTTTTTATTTAGTGAAATTTTCCGCACCAAAGCTGTATTGAACTGTCAAAGTCGAACGGAAAGTGCATGTCGTGGCGGGAGTGTGTTTGACATTAGGTTTGTATAGTAACTTCTCCAGTAAAAGATTGCAGCGAGAGCGTAAAAGCAAAATTGAGCGTAATATTGATAAGAAGAGAAACTAGCAGAAAAAGTTACTGAACACAAAACTAATAAAAACTTGCAAGTGAACAGTTGTTGCACAGTATTGACATTCTGTTGTAAACATCTAATTACTTACAGGCTAACCTAATATTCGCGGCTTGCGTTTTGGTACGCATGCCGTCGAATTCGTTTTTTTGCGTCACCCGAAATTGACTTGCATGCGTTTGCATTTGATTTCATTGAGCGAAACGTCAAATCAAAATGTCACGCAGAACAAAAATTGGAAATTGAGTTAGCTTCATACGCACGCCGTTCAATTTCGGTTGATCTCATACAAGTTGCATGTGCATGAGAAATTTTTGACAATAAATTGGCGGCGTGCGTGAATATTAGGTTAGCCTGTTACAAATCAGTTTTAAACTCTTTGCTTTAGACACAAGCACTTAAACAGTCCAGTACATCATTAATATTTTGATTTCCATTCATTTTACTTTTGTTTATGCTTAACCAATTCAACATATGACAGCTTTTGACATTCATTCTTCTTCTTCTTCTGCTGGTAAAAATTTCACTAGCAAGAATTTACAGCTCTCCTGTGTTATTACGCTCTCCATTCAGGGCTCTCTGGCAAATTTTTTGGGTTACTAAGTATACACTTTTGCAGTAAAAATTTGCAGGTTCCAGTACAAATTAGTACTGATTCACGGTGCGGCGAACAAAGGTGGCGCCGTCAGTGGTACCGCTACTTTGGTTTTGCCGATTTTGACCGTTGTGGTAACTTGTAAACAAACCTTTGTTTACAAATCAGCGAAAGAGAAATTTGAATTATAAGTGAAAAATCAGTTTAAACTGTGTTAATTTGTAATTTGTGAGTGATTTTTGAGTTGAAGACTGCGTAAAAACTAATAAAATGAAGTGCTGTGTTTTAAGATGCGTAGATGCAAGTGTAGCGCTGGGACGAATCTCTGCATTTTGTGTACATAGGGCATAGCCGTTCCCGAAATTTTTCTTTATTATTACATTAACAGCATTTCCTCACAATGATATTTCTTCTGCTCCAAGCAGCCTCCATTAGCAGGTTAACTAATAAATCCCGCGGAGATGCTGCTGCACTTTTCTGCAGCAGCCTTAATTGCAAAGCAATAAAGTGGACTAAAACGTTTGCTGAAGCAGGCTCAATTGCAAAGCAATGGAGTGCACTAAAATGTTCACTGT
>NW_023458558.1:6070788-6071890 GCF_013731165.1 Rhagoletis pomonella
ACTGCCTCTCAATGAATTTACCTTGTAATATTTGTATCATGGATAGAATCATGTAAGTCTAGTTTATTTCGTTTTCAAAGAACGTATTTTTAAATAGTTAAATAAAGACTGTGAATTTGACAGACATACGCAATTACATATGTATTGAAAAAGTCACATTTACAGATGCGAATACATATCGTGTAAGAACACCTTAACCATCATTATGAGCTCAAACAAGTAAGAAAGTCTAAGTTCGGGTGGAGCCGAACATTAAATACCCGGCGCAAGTATTAAATATATATTTTTTCACCTTTCCGAAAGCTACCGCTAGATGGTAAGCCGGGGTGTATTAATTTTGAGTAAATTAGCGTCCTTAAATTTCAAAATATTGTAGTTTCAAGCATTTCTGAAATTTACGGTTATGTGAAAAGCGGCCGTAATTTTAGTCCGATTTCAATAATTTTCAACGTTTTGCTTTTATGTGGCAAGCACAATAGCCATACCGAGTTTGGTATAAATTGATAGAACGGTTACCGATATACATATATGTGATCATAAGTGGGCGGTGCCACGCCCATTTTCCTAAATTTTACCAAAAACGTATTTCTTGGTAAAGAATTGTTGCAGGCATCAATTTTGAATAAATTAGCGTTAATATTTACTGATTCATCGAAGATTTTGTATTTCTCTAAATTACCGTTATATGGGATGTGGGCGTGGTTATTGTCCGATTTTTTAAATTTTCGGCCATTTAGTATGCTGTATCAAGGCCAACAACTGTGCCAAGTTTGGAAGAAATCGGTGCAGCGGTTACCAAGATATACACATGTAACCATAAGTGGGCGTGGCTACGCCCATTTTCCAAAAAATTTGTAATATTCTTATTTTTCGTCTGAAAGTTATTGTAAATATCAATTTTGAGTGAATTATCTTCAGTAGTTACTAAAATATCGCTGTTTTCGTATTTCTGGAAATTACCGTTATATGGGAAGTGGCCGTGGTTACAGTCCGATTTAGCCCATTTTCAATACCAACCAACCTTGGATTAAGGGAAACCTACATACCAAATTTCGTTGAGATATCTCAATTTTTGCTTCGAGTTATCGTGTACACGGACGGA
>NW_023458558.1:6071990-6072997 GCF_013731165.1 Rhagoletis pomonella
TTTTAATTGAAAATCTTATTACGGTCATTATTCAGGCACAAAATAATGGGTATTTTAATTTTCTCACTTTCATACGTACATGCATATGTATGTATGCATGCAAATACATACTGATGCATGTATGCATGTATACACATCCATACACTTCACTAGAATGTCCACTTCGATTTCCTCTAAGAACCGAGTTTCTTATATGTACATACATACATTTCGCTAGTTAAGAGTGAAAAGTTGCTAGGTCCACTTTTTTGAAAACTCATATTTTGAGCAAGAGAAAATTAAAAATACTTCGTTTCGAAAGAGATAAAGGTACTTCTTTTATATATTTTTTTCGTTTATATTTAACGAAAGGCAAATTTGCTAAGTCCAAAAACAAAAAAGAAATATAAATAATGATCGAATTAAACACGCAAAATGTTGCGTTGCAAAGTTTTGCGAAATAATTGAAGAAAATGGCTCAAAGAAGTTTTTTTCATCCTGTAAAATTTTTATAAGACGACTTAACAACTAATCACTTTAAGCTAGCGATATATTTACCTTGGATGACTGCGAAGCTTCACTTTAGACCCAATTTGAAGAATAGTTCATTTTGTAGAAATGCAGTGAAAAGGATTACAAAAAAAAATACCTTACACTTAAAACAACTACAGGAATGTGTTTTAAATTTGTGTAACTTGAATACTAAATATTTAGGTACAACATAAAGTTTAATGTCGTTCAGTGTGTGGAAAAGGAAATATAATTGCATTTAAAACTCTTAAAACATTTAGAAGACTGTCACAGCTATCACAGAACGAATTTATTTACATACATAGCGTGTTCTCGATATTATAAATGTGTGTACGGGAAGGACTTCGGACCATTTCTGAATAAATCCTGTAGTACAGGAACAGCCTAATTGTAAATGTACATATGTATGTATGTAGCCCAAGTGGGTGCACATTGAACTGCGGAAAATTAAAAAAAAAAAAAACAAGATTTCGCGGATTCCGGTCTTCACAGTAGAG
>NW_023458558.1:6073097-6081611 GCF_013731165.1 Rhagoletis pomonella
TTTCCGTAATAATGGTGATCATGATGATGTTGATGGTAGCCCTGTTGGTATGCACCGGATCCTGGTGGATATCTAGAGTTTGGTGTATCGGTTAGCACAGCATCGAGCAAAACTTCGGCAATTTTATCGAAAGTTGGACGACAGGATACCAAATTTACAAGAGCAACAATAAACACAAAAGTAACGGTATACTTCATTTTTTAATTTATTTTTCTAAATTTAAGATGAATGTTTGTTTTGATGATGTATCTATGTATAGAGTTTAAATAAAATTTTTATAATTATTACTTCACTCGCAGTATTCAATAAACTGGGGGTTTTTTAGTTTCATTGAGCTTTTATATGAATAAATATGTGTATGCTTACTTACATACATAATTCGGTTTTGTGTGTTTATACATACATATTTGGAAACCCCCAGAGATAAGCTCAAGTAAACAGTTCATTGATAACAAGAGCGTGTTCGCAACTAAAAGCATTTGCTCAAGGATCGATGATAGTAAACAATATTGTACGTATTAAAAAATATTTATTGTTCGATTATCTATGTATGTACGCATGTGTTCAATGTCTATGCCCACATCTTTAACGCAAGGAGTCATGGTGAGTCAACTACAGAATAGACAATTTTTAAAGGGCATATTATACGGTGTTTACATGAGGCGATTTCACAAGCAACTTTTAGTTAAAAGCAATGATCGCTCAGTGTGAACGACCTCTCAACTAATCGCTTCCAATGAAGTTAGTCAACTTTTCATTCAACAAATTGCATTTAAAATCGCCTCGTGTGAACACATATGTATGTATGTATATAAATGTGAGTATGTCTACCCAGCGGAGCAGCGCACGAGCCTTTAGCGAGAATATCGCAAAATATCCACAAATGAGCTCGCATCTTAGCAAAGGACGATTGTGAAACTTCTTTGATCGTAGAACCCTCGCATAAGAGCATTACAGCGTGAATATTGTGATAGAATAATTTTCTACTTGTACTATTGTAAAAAATTAGTTTTCTTTTATTTGTAAAACTCGAGTGTGTGGCAGCTGAATAATTAAAAAACATTTATTAAAAACTAGACTACACCAAGGCATATTAAATAAGGTAGAAGTGATTTTGACATTTCTATCTTTTGAACACCGACTATAATGAATAACTTTTAACCCCTTTCAAGTTGGCATTTTCTACTTTTCATTAAAAATTCAATTGCGTGCTGTGAGAATTGTGTGATTTTTTTGTTTGTTTTTCGATCACATCCATTTATAGATACATATACAAAAATTAAAAGGAGCAGGAACTACGAGCATTGCGCTGAGTGTGACAAGAGCCAAGACGTTAGTGGTGCGATACTTTAAGGCGTCTAGTTGCGAAGTTAGAAGACTTCGTTGGGAGAACAGCTGCGGTATTCAATTGGAAGATTCTTCTTCTTCTATTTTTTATCGATTTTGTTATCGATTTTGTTATCGATTTTGCTATCGATATCTTTATTGGTGTTTTTATCGATTTTGCTATCGATACTATTATCGCTTTTGTTATCGCTATTTTTTTCTTAGTGTGCGCTTTCGTTTTTGACTTTGATGTACTCTTACAGCTGTCGGGTGTGCATCTCGATCTAACACATAGTAGCCGTGTGCGGCGTTCGCTTGTGCTCGATTTTAATTGAGGGTGATCAAAAAGGCTCGATCATACTCAAAGCTGCCCTCTGATGTCTACATTCTGTTTATTCTGGCTGTGAAAAGGGATTATCTGGAATGTATAAAGAAACGCAGCCAAAGTAAATCAGAAAAACGTATGTAACTTCGAAGTTAGCGCTAAAAAAATTGATAACAGCACGTTTCACCAGCAATTTAAATGGAAAATGATTTTTTACTTTCGTGAAATTGGCTGTAAAAATTGTTTTCATAGCGTTAAGGCGCATTACCAGCGTTAACTTGGAACAACATTGAATCTGAGGATGTCTTCTGCTGGATAACAAACCCGTTTTCATGTGACCCGAAAAGTAAACCTACTGAGATGACAAAGTAAGCTATTGAAAACCCTCTGGACATCAGTGAAGACAACACTTTGAATATTAAATACGACGAAGGGAGCCAAGAGAATTCTAGATGCAAGTGTATGCAGAAAACACTGCTGTTGGCAAGATTGCATTAAAAATACTAATGACTTTTAGGCCCTTATTAAGAGTTGCATTCGATTTTCGATCTTCGCTGGTTATCGAAAGTGAAATTCGTACTATGAGCTACGCAACGGTGTCGAAATTTTCGTTGAGTATCGAATTTTCTGTCGAACAGAATTTTGCTTTCGATGGTATAGCGAAGTGTTAGAAAATTTTGAATTTGTTTTCTTACTTTTTGGCGGCTAGACACAAATTATAAACAATTTTTATTAATTTCATGCAGTTCTAACGACGTGAATATTAAACACAAACTCGAAAGCCGGGTTTTACTTGTGAAACGAAATCCCAATACTCAGTTGGAACGATCTCTGAGAACAAAATCGTAGAGCTGTTGATTGTTTTAAAATATTTTCAATAGATTTGACTCACAAACGCCTCTTTAGACAGTCGGAAGTTTTTAACAAATCTGTAGACAAATTTCTTAAGTATATTTTATGTCAAATATATTCGAAAGACTACACTTAACCCTCATAAATATTTTCTACTCCTGGCCTCCTCATCATCCTCAGAGGTGCATCGATATACATAAGCACTGTAATTAGATATTCAATGACGAAAAGAGTGCGTTGTTTTCATAATGTTTAATTTATTTGTACTCAAAAAATAGATTCCTTTAAGCTGTCAAAGAAGTGCGTAGTACTTTTATGTTATGTATGTGAAATTTCATCTTTCAATTTCTTCTATGTCCGAATGTTAGTTTAAACAACAATATATATAAAAAATAAAAAGCATTAAATAATAATAAAAAATTTTTGTTAGCGGGGAATGAAACAAATATAAGTCTTTCAACCCTTATTTCTTGCGAACCGTTTGCGATATCTTTTGCGATACTTATTTGATATTAATGCCGGCTCGACAAAAATATTTCCATTTAGTATTTTATCTTTAGAAATATCAAAACAACCTTGCTTATTTCTTGCAACTATCGTAAATGAAAGTTTCACTGCCACAAACTGAACGACATATAAATCATATTGCTATTGTTCCCAAATTAATTTGCGAGAGTTTTTCCGGGTTAAAGCTCGCATTTCACTCGCATGCGTTATCATGTGCGAGCATTAGGTCCGCTGGGTGGTGGTATTAACATTGAAAAGCTTGAAATTAAAAAAAACATTATCAGTGCGAATACAGTACAAATCCATACATATATACGAGTTCACACAAATGATGACACCGCCGGTGATGATATCGATGAGGGCTATGATCGATACACTATAAAGCAAAAGTTAGCGGAAAATTCTACTTCGAATATATTGAGCCCTAACCGCCAAAATAACGTAAGTGACATTTTTTTCAAAATTTTCTTTTTGATGCAGAAATGCATCTAGATGCTCTAGGAATATTTCTGCATCAAAAAGAAAATTTTGAAAAAAATGTCGCTTATGTACGTTATTTTGGCGGTTAGGGCTCGATATGTTTATGTATGTATTTACTTGTAAAAGTATAAGTTAGTGTTGTGAGTATCGAGTGCTTTTGAGAATCGAGTACTTTCTTTAAATATACATGTGTTGGTAACATTTCAATGCTTAGTGTAGAAATCTCACTAGCTGACAGGACTTTATTCAAATTAATATATTAATCCCAATAACGTCGATTGAATGCTACTTTGGAGGGGTTGGGCTTGAAATCCCCAAAATCGAAATCCCCAAAACAAAATCCACAAGACCAAAATCCCCAAATTCAAAATCTCGGCGATTTTAGACCTAATCAAAACGCATTTCACACATGTTTGGGCCATATTGACCTTCAAAGTTATTTTAGTACATTTTTCTTAAAAGACAGACATATATACATATGTAAGTATATACATAGAACAAAAATTGAAATAAGAGATAGCAATTCATACATAATTTTATAAAACAAAAAACAAAAACCGATGTTCTTGCTTTTTATTTTTAGAATGCCATCTGCATGTAAGCGTATCCGTCAACAAATAAAAAATCGTTTCCTTTATTGCATTTTTCAACGTTTACCTCCAATACATATGTACATGCAAACATACTGGTCTCCCCTCTCACTTAGTTATTCACTACGCTTGAGTAGCTAGTATGTATTAGGGCTTTGAGTTCTGTGTGGAATGTCTGGATAATCTGTGAAAAATTTCACACTTAATGGAGTTCGTCGATCTTAACAATATTAGATCGCTAAAACAACAGTCCTTTGTCGGGAAAAACTCGAGCATGCCTTAGGAATAAGAATACACCATCGGCTGAACTTCGTCTCGCCCAAAATTATTTTTTTATTAAAATATTTGGTCCAACGTTTTCACCAACAATTCGCGTTCACGTTTGACTTTGTGGTCGTCAGAAGGCAAATCCTCGATTGCCGGCTTAAATAACCTAATGAGGGCGTTATGTTCGTGAAGAAGTTCTTGCGGCAACAATGATCCGGCTCGTTGGTGAATCGTTCTTGATTCTGTATAGTACAGTTGGTGGCAATTTCAAAATGGGGAGTATCATTGGTCCGCAAAAATCCAATATATATAGACTTCTTTCAGAAGAAATACCCTAAATATCTTACAATTGTATTTGTAGACATTTATTTTGTTTAGTCACGGTAAGTCAAAACCCGAAATGGTTCTGGTGGCTGATTTAACGGAGATAATTTGACTTTGCTCCTAATTTTTGAGAACCTAATTTATACAGGCACCCACTTAAACATATAAACAAAAATCATTGAAATCACACGGGTCGTTTATAAGGACTGCACTCACAAACATACCTACCGAAGAATTATGTATGTATGTATGTATTATGTATGTTTTTTTGGAAAAAATTCGCAATAAAAAAGACTTTATTGCATTTTTTAAACAATGTGCCGTTTTTGTTGTTTTCGCAAATGGCTTATTTCGATAGCTTATTTTCCAAGCTTTCCAACGGTATATAATTTGTATTGGGCGTGGCAAAAGGACTACACCTTTTTCATCATAGAACTCAATCGGGTCCGCCTTGCATTTTTGTCGGCAATAACACAAGTTTACAGAAATTAAAAAAAAAATGTTCGACCAGCGGCATTTTTATGCATGGTAATATAAAATATCCCACTGAATCCTAATACAAAACTAAAATGTAAGACAGTAGAACAGTTTTTGAGATATAGCCGAATTTCGGGTTTTTGAGATCTGAAAGAGTGCACTCACTTCATTACAATTTTCTTTAGATCCAATTGGCCAACTGCAACATTTTTTTATGAATTTTTATGAAGAATTTTTCGCTGAATCCGAATACGAAATCAGAGTACAAGAAAGTAGAAAGATTTTTGGGATATTGCCGAATTTCGTGTTTTTGGGATCTGAAAAAGTGCACCCACTTAATTGCAATTTTCTTTGGATGTCGATGGCCAATCTCAAATTTCCTTTTGTCTTTCCTTTGTCTCATGTATAGCTCCGAAATTGCTTATCAAGTTGTAAGTTGACTTGTTGACGTATATGATAGCAAATTTAATAGCCTTTACTATACTAATACCTACAAGCCTACCAAGCAAATCGGACCATAAATACGATTTTTGGAATATATCAGTAGCTGGTCCACCTACAGGAAAAAAGCTACCTACGTACCAAATTTCAAGTAAATCGAACCATAAATAAGATTTTTTGGACCGGATCGGTTCTTGGTTCACCTTTCGGAAAAAAGTACATTTTTTTTGCCCTTGACATGCAGGCTGCTGAAAGCTATTCATTTACTAAATTACATGAAAATCGGACCTTCCGTTCGCGAGATTACCTTTTACAAAAAAAAAGGAACTTCTCTTTATATAACACCGTGCGACAAAAACAAAAAAAAAAATCAAAATACACGAAACAATCAATATATGTACTCACAAAGCAATGGGTCAAATATAGTAAAGCTGCGTTCTTAATTTTTTACTCTGAAGTCAGGATTTTTTTTTAATGACTTTAAAATGTTAAAGATATGATTGATTCAAAAAATTATTTAAAAAATCCGTGGAATATACAACAAGAATGTGGGGACAAAATTCTGTAGAATTGAAAAACATTAAAGTTTTTTGCCCCGACGATACTAAAGGCGGATTCGTCGTTTTAGTTCTGAAGTTGATTTAAGTAACAACTCAAAAGCTTTTAGAAGTTTTCTCAGTTTCTCTGCCCGAGAGGGAAACACAACATCAACCACGTGAAAGAAAAGTTTTGAGGGTCTACTCTGTACTGCGATTCGAAAAGCAAATCATTCGGATACGAATACTGGGCTCTATGAATTTGTATTAGTCCGTGTCGCCTTTCGAATCGCATTGAGTTTTGAATCGCAATACAGAGTATAACTAGAACCATGAACCCAAGGCGAATTTAACCACTTAGGATTTGGCCTTTGAACCTGTGGTAAGATGAAAGTAAAGACAACATGTGGTCGATTCACTGAATTAGGCAGAGTTTAATAATCTGCCACAACAAAAAAAAAACAGTGAGCAATTTTCCTTTCGATTTTCCTTTTTTTTAAATAGTTTTCTGCCGTAGAAATTTTCCAGAATTCAGCTCTATTTACAATAAAATAAATATAGTTGAATTTTTAGATGCTATTATACATAGCTATAAATAATCTAGGTGAAAAACCGGCGGGAGATTCTGTAACCGTTTAACGACAATTTTCCAACCGCCACCGCACTTTTTGACGCATAATATGAATGTTTTTGCGTCTAAAACTGTGATAGCGATTCGAAAATTGTCGCCAACTGGTGGATTTAAATGAAAAAATCGCCGAACAGAAATCTGTTTAAAGTAAACAAAATATCGCTTGGCGCGAACCCATTATGGGTTTCAGTTTGAAACTAAGTGAATATGGTCTATTTTTTCTCTGTGTACGTAAATACTTTCAATTCACTGATAGCCCGAAAACCTTTGTGATAGACGCAAAATTACTATCTGTGCTAATCACAAACGGCAATAAGTTTTTTCCAATATTTCGTGTTATTAAATTTAAGGCTGAAAACTTAGCCTTCAGTTTATATTTCAGTTTTGTACGCGACTTAATCACGTAGCTAAAATGCGAATTATTTCTTCAGTGACAAGTTCGACATTATTTCTCGCCTTGATAATAGCATGCCGCGCTGATAGCGACGAAAGTGATGAAAGCGGCGAACGAAACACAAAAATCTTCGACAGGATTACCTCGCTGCTTTATCGAACTACTAAAAATCATGGGCATCATCAAGACGGACCTGGCAGCCTAAGGCATCCTTATCTATACATGGGATTTCCATACTATATTGGAGCAGGGCCATATATGCCAGCGGAATATCAGAGGACACCACCACAAGGACATCCATCTGTAGCTTATAGCGCTCCACAGCCGGCACCAGGCGCTAATACATTTAATGTTGCACAGCTACCCAACAATGCAAATCCAAACTATTCCCTATATCCAAATTACCCTGCATACCCGAGTGTTCCCACATATAATCCATATCCAAGCATACCAACGCAGGCGTATTCATCAGATAAAAAACACCGTCATCGCCATTCATCAGAGGAAGATTCAGAAGAGCGTAACTATTCCAGAGGACAACATGATTCAGGAAACGGTGTTAGTTCTATGGATCATTCGCTAAAATCAAATACTGAATATCAAGAAACGGGGCATTTCTTTGGCCCATATCAAGGACGTCCGTTAGGCTTACAATAAGTTACTGAGCAGTCGTGCATCAATTAAGTTTTTGTTGTTGAAATACTGACGAAGAGAAAAAAAAATAAAAATAAAAACAGATACATATAAATATATATGTACATACATATTTATCGCTTCCTCAATATAGAAAGGCCCTATCTCACATTGTCGCTGAAATACGAATCCCAAATGGCCTTTTTGATAGATTATGATGCATTTCATCGAATTATAAGTCCCCACATAATTTTAAGCAATAAAAAATTTTAGTTAGGACTCTTTTCTATTTCAGCGACTGTATCAGTTAGGGGCATTCTTTATTAAGGTACAGGAAGGCACAGCCGTACATTAGATTACAAAGCAAGTTGACCTAAACTTTGCAAAATAAAAGTACGGGTATCATTCAGTGTTGCCATTTTTGGCCTTTGGAGCTAGATTTAGGTCTTTATTTTCCTATTTAGCTCCGAAAATTGGAAAAGTTTTAGTTGTATTTGGTAAAATATTAAGATTAAAAAAAAACTGTAATATCATTGTACAAGTCGTCGCCTGGGTAAAAGATTGTCGTATGTTAATTTCGGCAGGTTGTGGGAAATCGCGATTGAAGTTTGGAATGCAATTTCTCAAAAACGCGAAGATAGATTTTCTCCAAAGTCTCTGAAAATGTTACTAGTTCACAAAATGTTTAAATTATTTAATTTTTAATGTTTACTGTTAATTAGTTTTGAGTT
>NW_023458558.1:6081711-6089680 GCF_013731165.1 Rhagoletis pomonella
AAATTCCTGCAAATTTGCGTTCGTGCAGAAATTTGCAAGTTTCTCAATATGAGAGAGAATTTGAGAGAATTTTTTCTTACTCTCTGATATTTTGAGTGTTGGATAATTCTTGCTAGATTTTCGACGAACAAACCTATAATAATCTATCAAAAAGGTAATTTGGGATTTATACTTAGTTATGCCTTTTCGTATTTCAGCGACAATGTGAGATAGGGCCTTTCTAGATTAAGGAAACGATAAATATGTATGTATATATTTATAAGTATGTTTTTATTTTTATTTTTTTTCTCTTCGTCAGTATTTCAACAACAAAAACTTAATTGATGCACGACTGCTCAGTAACTTATTGTAAGCCTAACGGACGTCCTTGATATGGGCCAAAGAAATGCCCCGTTTCTTGATATTCAGTATTTGATTTTAGCGAATGATCCATAGAACTAACACCGTTTCCTGAATCTTGTTGTCCTCTGGAATAGTTACGCTCTTCTGAATCTTCCCCTGATGAATGGCGATGACGGTGTTTTTTATCTGAAGAATACGCCTGCGTTGGTATGCTTGGATATGGATTATATGTGGGAACACTCGGGTATGCAGGGTAATTTGGATATAGGGAATAGTTTGGATTTGCATTGTTGGGTAGCTGTGCAACATTAAATGTATTAGCGCCTGGTGCCGGCTGTGGAGCGCTATAAGCTACAGATGATTGTGGTGGTGTCCTCTGATATTCCGCTGGCATATATGGCCCTGCTCCAATATAGTATGGAAATCCCATATATAGATAAGGATGCATTAGGCTGCCAGGTCCGTCTTGATGATGCCCATGATTTTTAGTAGTTCGATAAAGCAGCGAGGTAATCCTGTCGAAGACTTTTGTGTTTCGTTCGCCGCTTTCATCACTTTCGTCGCTATCAGCGCGGCATGCTATTATCAAGGCGAGAAATAATGTCGAACTTGTCACTGAAGAAATAATTCGCATTTTAGCTACGTGATTAAGTCGCGTACAAAACTGAAATATAAACTGAAGGGTAAGTTTTCAGCCTTAAATTTAATAACACGAAATATTGGAAAAAACTTATTGCCGTTTGTGATTAGCACAGATAGTAATTTAGCGTCTATCACAAAGGTTTTCGGGCTATCAGTGAATTGAAAGTATTTACGTACACAGAGAAAAAATAGACCATATTCACTTAGTTTCAAACTGAAACCCATAATGTTTTCGCGCCAAGCGATATTTTGTTTACTTTAAACAGATTTCTGTTCGGCGATTTTTTTTTGTTTAAATCCACCAGTTGGCGACAATTTTCGAATCGCTATCACAGTTTTAGACGCAAAAACAATCATATTATGCGTGAAAAAGTGCGGTGGCGATCCGAAAATTGTCGTTAAACGGTTACAGAATCTCCCGCCGGGTTTTCACCTAGATTAGTTATAGCTATGTATAATAGCATCTAAAAATTCAACTATATTTCTTTTATTGTAAATAGAGCTGAATTCTGGAAAATTTCTACGGCAGAAAACTATTTAAAAAAAAAGGAAAATCGAAAGGAAAATTGCTTACTGTTTTTTTTTTTTGTTGTAGCAGATTATTAAACTATGCCTAATTCGGTGAATCGACCACATATTGTCTTTACTTTCATCTTACCACAGGTTCAAAGGCCAAATCCGAAGTGGTTAAATTCGCCTTGGGTTCATGGTTCTAGTTCTACTCTGTATTGCGATTCAAAACTCAATGCGATTCGAAAGGCGACACGGACTAATACAAATTCATAGAGCCCAGTATTCGTATCCGAATGATTTGCTTTTCGAATCGCAGTACAGAGTAGACCCTCAAAAAATTTTCTTTCACGTGGTTGATGTTGTATTTCGCTCTCGGGCAGAGAAACTGAGAAAACTTCTAAAAGCTTTTGAGTTGCTACTTAATTCAACTTCAGAACTAAAACGACGAATCCGCCTTTAGTATCGTCGGGGCAAAAAACTTTAATGTTTTTCAATTCTACAGAATTTTGTCTTTCATTGGTAGCCACATTCTTATTGTATATTCCACGGATTTTTTAAATAATTTTTTGAATCAATCATATCTTTAACATTTTAAAGTCATTAAAAAATTCCTGACGTCAGAGTAAAAAATTAAGAACGCAGCTTTACTATATTTGACCCATTGCTTTGTGAGTAGACATATTGATTGTTTCAAGTATTTTGATTTTTTTTGTTTTTGTCGCACGGTGTTTATATAAAGAGAAGTTCCTTTTTTTTGTAAAAGGTAATCTCGCGAACGGAAGGTCCGATTTTCATGTAAATTAGTAAATAAATAGCTTTCAGCAGCCTCCATGTCAAGGGCAAAAAAAATGTACTTTTTTCCGAAAGGTGAACCAAGAACCGATCCGGTCCAAAAAATCTTATTTATGGTTCGATTTACTTGAAATTTGGTACGTAGGTAGCTTTTTTCCTGTAGGTGGACCAGCTACCGATATATTCCAAAAATCGTATTTATGGTCCGATTTGCTTGGTAGGCTTGTAGGTATTAGTATAGTAAAGGCTATTAAATTTGCTATTATATACGTCAACAAGTCAACTTACAACTTGATAAGCAATTTCGAAGCTATACATGAGACAAAGGAAAGACAAAAGGAAATTTGAGATTGGCCATCTACATCCAAAGAAAATTGCAATTAAGTGGGTGCACTTTTTCAGATCCCAAAAACACGAAATTCGGCAATATCCCAAAAATCTTTCTACTTTCTTGTACTCTGATTTCGTATTCGGATTCAGCGAAAAATTCATAAAAAAATGTTGCAGTTGGCCAATTGGATCTAAAGAAAATTGTAATGAAGTGAGTGCACTCTTTCAGATCTCAAAAACCCGAAATTCGGCTATATCTCAAAAACTGTTCTACTGTCTTACATTTTAGTTTTGTATTAGGATTCAGTGGGATATTTTATATTACCATGCATAAAAATGCCGCTGGTCGAACATTTTTTTTAATTTCTGTAAACTTGTGTTATTGCCGACAAAAATGCAAGGCGGACCCGATTGAGTTCTATGATGAAAAACGTGTAGTCCTTTTGCCACGCCCAATACAAATTATATACCGTTGGAAAGCAGGGAAAATAAGCTATCGATAAGCCATTTGCGAAAACAACAAAAACGGTATATTGTTTAAAAAATGCAATAAAGTCTTTTTTATTGCAAATTTTTTCCAAAAAAACGTACATAAACGACCCGTGTGATTTCAATGATTTTTGTTTATGTGTTTAAGTGGGTACCTGTATAAATTAGGTTCTCAAAAATTAGGATCAAAGTCAAATTATCACCGTTAAATCAGCCACCAGAACCATTGCGGGTCTTGACTTATCGTGACTCAACAAAATAAATGTCTACAAATACAATTGTAAGATATTTAGGGTATTTCTTCTGAAAGAAGTCTATATATATTGGATCTCTGCGGACCAATGATACTCCCCATTTTGAAATTGCCACCAACTGTACTATACAGAATCAAGAACGATTCACCAACTAGCCGGATCATTGTTGCCGCAAGAACTTCTTCACGAACGTAACGCTTTCATTAGGTTATTTAAGCCGGCAATGGAGGATATGCCTTCTGACGACCACAAAGCCAAACGTAAACGCGAATTGTTGGTGAAAACGTTGGACCAAATATTTTAATAAAAAAATTAATTTTGGGTGAGACGAAGTTCAGCCGATGGTGTATCCTTATTCTTAAGGCATGCTCGAGTTTTTCCCGACAAAGGACTGTTGTTGTAGCGATCTAATATTGTTAAGATCGAAGAACTCCATTAAGTGTGAATTTTTCACAGATTATCCAGACATTCCACACAGAACTCAAAGCCCTAATACATACTAGCAACTCAAGCGTAGTGAATAACTAAGTGAGAGGGGAGACCAGTATGTTTGCATGTACATATGTATATGAAAAAAATTGATTAGTGCTGTGGCCAATGGTAAAGTTCATTTACCACCTCCGCATGATTGTAAGTCATAAGAGTCAGCAAATGGCTCCGAAAGCATTGTCCGGAGGATGCATCAGACTTGCCTACCTTTTTGTTGTTATACCTAATTTACCAAGCTTGGAACGCATTTTTCGTTTTATTAAGACCCGTTAAATACGTTGCTTAATTTTAACGGGATTTGTTAAATTTTTTGAACGCCTTTGGTAAATTTAATTTTTTGAGCGTGGCAACACGGCCGAGCATACTCTGAACCAGGGATGAAAAAGTAGGTACAATTGTACCTTTTTCCGACGTTTGATGACTTAAAGGTACATTAGGTACAGTCAGTCGATTTTAGGTACAATTGTTATTATTGACCCATATTCGTTTTTGATTTCTAGAAATATATTTAAAATACTTTCGAAGTTACTTACGGCAATTTGATTATTTTCTCTAGACTTGTTGCACCTATTAAAAGGAATCGGATAAATTAGTAGACTTTTCGTGTTGTTGCTGGATAAAGAAGTATACTTCGCAAAGCGTGTTTTTTGTCTTTTTCACCAATATTTTACAGTAGTCAAAGATAGACAAAACAACGCTTCTCCGATTCCCATTAGACTATAGTCATAGATATAGGCTCAGTTGAAAAAAAACATAACCATGTTTAAAGTACATCCATCTTTTGTATTCATGTTTTAAATAAAATTTATAAAAAAAAACTACAAATGAATTATGTAACTTTTTTTAGGTACAATCCGTCTCATTTAGGTACATATATTTTATGATATTAGGTACAATCTAAAATTTCCATTTTTCATCCCTGCTCTGAACAGCCATCAAATTTTAACTTAAGAAAGTTTTATTACATGGCGGTTGCAAAGTGCATCAGCAAAAATCTCATAAATTTAATGAAGGAAATTTTTGCATATACAGCAATAAACAGCATGTGTTAGCAGTCGCGCATAAGCACGTATACTTTTTTCTCTTCTTTGTTATTATTATTTAATTTCATTTCATTTAATAAACAAATTCATTAATAAAATAAGATCTAAAAGCTCTTTTATACATAGTACAACAGTAATTATAAAGTAACGAAAGAAAGGCTCTAATCTTTGCCAGTTTATAATAATTTTAATTTATTTTTTTGAAATTATTCTAAATATGATGTATTGTTAGACGATGTTCTGTCATTCCTTGTCAAATTTGGTTTCGAACGAAAAATGACACTGAAGATGGCACAACGTCGAAACCGGTTTGTATCCAAACCAAATTTGACAAGGTATGGCGGAAAATCATTCCACAATACATCAAACTCCTACCCTGTCGTAAACACAAACAACCAAAAAAAGTTATTCTAATTAATTTAACTATTTATGTGAAATAATTTTTTTTCTGTTTTGCGGATTTTGTTTTGGGGATTTCGATTTTGAGGATTTCTAGCCCAACCCCTCCAAAGTAGCATTCAATCGACGTTATTGGGATTGATATATTAATTTGAATAAAGTCCTGTCAGCTAGTGAGATTTCTACACTAAGCATTGAAATGTTACCAACATATGTAAAAATATTTAAATAAAGTACTCGATTCTCAAAAGCACTCGATACTCACAACACTAACTTATACTTTTACAAGTAAATACATACATAAACATATATTCGAAGTAGAATTTTCCGTTAACTTTTGCTTTATAGTGTATCGATCATAGCCCTCATCGATATCATCACCGGCGGTGTCATCGTTTGTGTGAACTCGTATATATGTATGGATTTGTACTGTATTCGCACTGATAATGTTTTTTTTAATTTCAAGCTTTTCAATGTTAATACCACCACCCAGCGGACCAAATGCTCGCACATGATAACGCATGCGAATGAAATGCGAGATTTAACCCGGAAAAACTCTCGCAAATTAATTTGGGAACGATAGCAATATGATTTATATGTCGTTCAGTTTGTGGCAGTGAAACTTTCATTTACGATAGTTGCAAGGAATAACGTTAGTGAGCATTTCGCGATATATTTTGCAAGGTTGTTTTGATATTTCTAAAGATAAAATACTAAATGGAAATATTTTTGACGAGTCGGCATTAATATCAAATAAGTATCGCAAAAGATATCGCAAACGGTTCGCAAGAAATAAGGGTTGAAAGACTTATATTTGTTTCATTCCCATTTTATTCCCCGCTAATAAAAATTTTTTATTATTATTTAATGCTTTTTATTGTTTATATATATTGTTGTTTAAACTAAAATTCGGACATAGAAGTAATTGAAAGCTGAAATTTCACATACATAACATAAAAGTATTACGCACTTCTTTGGCAGCTTAAAGGAATCTATTTTTTGAGTACAAATAAATTAAACATTATGAAAACAACGCACTCTTTTCGTCATTGAATATCTAATTACAGCACTTATCGGTCCTCTGCAATAACGACACAATTCAAAATTCAAAAAATAAAAACTGTTGCTACTATTAAGTGGCTTTGTCTCTAATCCTTGTCGGATCCACGTGTAATCTTTGGTAATTACTTTAACAATCCTTACTGCTTACTTTAGTAAGCGCTGGAAATGGATTAGACTTTAACCGAAGATTATCAATTCGTCGGAATATTTTTATACCCGAGCGCACTTGTGCACAAGGGTATATTAATTTTGTTCACATAACGGTTGTTTGTAACAGCCAAAACTAATCGAGATAGATATAGACAAATGTATACGTATATGCTCAGAATGAATAGAGAAATCGATTAAGCCATGTCTGTCTGTCCGTCTGCCCGTCTGTCCGTCCATCCGCGTACACGATAACTCGAGCAAAAATTGAGATATCTCAACGAAATTTGGTAATTTCTGTTAATCCAGGGTAGGTTGGTATTGAAAATGGGCGAAATCGGACAGTAACAACGCCCACTTTCCATATAACGGTAATTTCCAGAAATACGAAAACTGCGATATTTTAGTAACTATTGAAGATTATTCACTCAATATTGATATTTACAACAATTTTTAGACGAAAAATAAGAATATAATAAATTTTTGAAAAATGGGCGTAGCTAATTTATTCAAAATTGATGCCTGCAACAATTCTTTACCAAGATATACGTTTATGGTAAAATTTTGGAAAAATGGGCGTGGCACCGCCCACTTATGATCACATATTTGTATATCGGTAACCGTTCTACCAATTTATACCAAACTCGGTATTTTTATTGTGCTTGCCAAATAAAAGCAAAACGTTGAAAATTATTGAAATCGGACTAAAATTACGGCAGCTTTTTATAAACGGTAAATTTCAGAAATGCTTGAAACTTCAATAATTCGAAATTGCTTTTAACTAAAAGTTGCTTGTGAAATCGCCTCATGTAAACACCGTATAATATGCCCTTTAAAAATTGTCTATTCTGTAGTTGACTCACCATGACTCCTTGCGTTAAAGATGTGGGCATAGACATTGAACACATACGTACACACATAGATAACCAAACAATAAATATTTTTTAATACGTACAATATTGTTTACTATCATCGATCCTTGAGCAAATGCTTTTAGTTGCGAACACGCTCTTGTTATCAATGAACTGTTTACTTGAGCTTATCTCTGGGGGTTTCCAAATATGTATGTATAAACACACAAAACCTGAATTATGTATGTAAGTAAGCATACACATATTTATTCATATAAAAGCTCAATGAAACTAAAAAACCCCCAGTTTATTGAATACTGCGAGTGAAGTAATAATTATAAAAATTTTATTTAAACTCTATACATAGATACATCATCAAAACAAACATTCATCTTAAATTTAGAAAAATAAATTAAAAAATGAAGTATACCGTTACTTTTGTGTTTATTGTTGCTCTTGTAAATTTGGTATCCTGTCGTCCAACTTTCGATAAAATTGCCGAAGTTTTGCTCGATGCTGTACTAACCGATACACCAAACTCTAGATATCCACCAGGATCTGGTGCATATCAACAGGGCTACCATCAACATCATCATGATCACCATTATTACGGAAA
>NW_023458558.1:6089780-6100714 GCF_013731165.1 Rhagoletis pomonella
CAACAGGGCTACCATCAACATCATCATGATCACCATTATTACGGAAACAGTGTCCAACCTGGCGGCTACTATCAGCATCCTAATGGAGGTTACTCTGGTTCCCAGCTAAATTATTATCCCTCGCAAGCCACGTATGCGCACGCACCTCCTTATGCTCAGGGGCCATACTCTCATCACCCCTACCCCTATTCAC
This sequence comes from Rhagoletis pomonella, assembly GCF_013731165.1. Lineage (NCBI taxonomy): Eukaryota > Metazoa > Arthropoda > Insecta > Diptera > Tephritidae > Rhagoletis > Rhagoletis pomonella. Next base: position 6,089,974 of record NW_023458558.1, read on the forward strand.
AGGGACCCCACTCAAACGGAAATTACGGAAGTTACCCAAATCCCGGGGCGGCTTTCTCAATGGGTGCTTCTGTCGAATACCAACCATCAGAATATGAACGGCATCGGTCTTATAAGACACAAGGGTACTAAATGTAGAGACGACCTGCAGCCTTAAATTTTAAAAAGTTATTTATTTATGTTCATATACATATATGTTATGCATTTTTTAAACTTGAAATAAAGTAAACCATTTACATACTTAGTTGTTTATTAAACATTATGTTTTTTTGTTTTAGATTAGTTTTCAATCATAGCTTTAATTATCCTAAACTTGTGGGATTTTGCGCATAGCTACATATATATCGCACGCTTAATAATATACAGAATTATTTCAAAATTAAAATTGTGTGGGAAAACGCAGTCAAAGTTTGACCAATTCATATATAGTGCGTTCCAGAACGTCTACGATTTGCAGGTTTTGCAGGATTTATTAAAGGCGAAAACAGCTGTTCCTGTAAAACCTGCAAATCCTGCAACTCGCGAAGTACGGGAACAGGCTAATAGTTGGTATACCAAAAGACAGATGGAAAGCGGCATATCTGCGCCAGTTTTGGGAAGTTTAGTCATCTGTTAGGCTGAACATATTCTCCTTATTAAGCTTATTCATTTTATGATGGAATCTCCGAAAACGTAAATTTTGAATTACATCTCTTTATTATTAAACGTGCGATATGTAAAGTACTTAGAGCCTTTATATACACCGGGAATGACGGTTACTGTCGAGATTCGATGGATTGTCTGGTGTCTTTTTAATCATTACATTTCAGTTTAGTGTCTAACAATTTCTCTATAAACCATTTTTTTTGTAAAAACTTTTATAGTCATACAAATGACCGAACCAATAATAAAAAATATGTTTACATACTACAAATATACTAAAGTGAAACTTTTTTCGGTTCATTACTAGTTCGTTTTATATTGCAGAAATTTGTTTTAAACTTAATATGAACCTTCTTAGTCTTCGTTTACATATTCATGTTCGTCTTCGTGTTCAACTTGGTTATCTCCGTCTTCACTTTTGTAAACGTATTCTTCTTCGGTTTCTTATTCGTCTTCATATTCATGCTCATATTCATCCTTGTTTTTTGTATTCGCATTTGTCTCCATAGTCGTCTTGGAACTAGGATTCGTCTTGGCTTTCGTATTCGTATCCACAGTCGTTCTCGTCGTTGGTTAGTCTTCATATTGGTTTTCGTACATATTTGTCTTCGTCCTCGTATTCGTTTTCATATTTTTTCTAGTCGTCGTCTTCGAATTTGTCCTCCTGTTCGTTCTTGTATTCTTATTCGTCTTCATATTCATTATCGCCTTCGCATTCGTCTTCCTGGTATCCTAGTATCTATTCGTCTTTACATTCGTATTCGAATTCGTATCCATATTCGTCTTCGCATTCGTATTCGAATTCATCTGCATATTCGTCTTCTTATTTGTATTCGTGCTCGTTTACGTCTTCGATGCAAAAAAAAAGCGATATACCAACAAATTTTGAAACCATAAAAACTCTCGTCGTCTACTGAAAAATACATGATAAAAACATTAGAAGGTAAAACCATTCTCTCAATTCGTCGGCCATGATTTTTTTCTGACGTTTGCAAACATTTTAAAATCATATAAAATTGAAAATAAAAAAATGAAATTGTTCACAATTGTTGTTGTTTGAGATTAAAAATGAGAATGTGTGTGTGAGCCTGAGCTCGAATTTTAAAATTATATTGTTGGCAAACGTCAGACTGCCTCTCAATGATTTTACCTTGTAATGTTTTTATCATGGAAAAATACATTTAGAATAGTGCTTTTGTATTCAAAATCGTTCCAGTAGAATCGCCAAACGAAGGCCGGAAAATTAATAGGTCCATTCAATATCAACAAATTGTTACGAATTCTTACTAGTACTCACAAGTTTTTACTGGAAATGCATTCAATAACCCAAATATTTGCAAGAGAGAGCGAATTCGAGAGCGTAACAACCCGAGAGAGCTGCAAATTCTGGCAAGTAAAAATTTTACTAAAAAAAGTAAGGTTATGTTTCAAATTCAAATGTAAACAAACTCTTTAAGAGGATGATTTGATGAAATCTAATTAGTGAAATGAAAATATGGATGACAAATTTTTTTATTTTTATGACGGTGGGAACTATTCCCAATTAAAAAGAAAATAGCGCGCCAAAACTTAACCGTCAGGAAGTGTCAAAATGGCTTAAGTTGCAAGTTTTTACTAGGTTTGCGTTCAATAACTTTTTCTGCAAATTTTCTCTTGCTCTCAATTTTACTTTCTATTTTTCTTTAACGCTCTCGCTGCAAGTACTTACTGGAAAAGTTATTGAATGGACCTATATATGGGCTTTCACTAGCAGTCTTGTCATGGAGACACAATTTTTGGGGAAATTTTTAAGGGAGATGCGTTGAAATGTTTTGACATCCGTGTAATGATACTCATGATAGAGTTTTTGAGTTCTCCCGAACTGATTTTTAGAGGGACTCAGCCGGATATTTTCGTTGATAAGCATTTAAAGCGAAAGTAAAATAATTCGAATGGATATCATAGATGTTCCTATTACCCCAACATGCAACCGTAAGATTTCAATCTTCCCACTTATGAAATTAGAAACAATCCGTATTGAAAAACGCGCATACATGCGTAAACTGTAGATTTATACTGCGTGTATAAATTTTTGAGATAATTTTTAAAGTTTTTTCTCTTTATTTTATTTTAAATAAAACTGTATTATTTAGATGATGTTCGAAGCTTTAAAAATGTCCCGATTTTTGTCCCCAGAAATCTGGTCACCGTAGGTATGTTTCTTTGCAAATTAAATGCCTAAAACTTAGCACAAGCCATATCTATGTAATATACCACTGATTTAAGATATGCAAACAGAAAGCTTATATTTAAGAATAGCGGCAATGGCTTAATCTTATTTTTCTAAGCCTACGCTGACCACTTCATTTTTACACCTGCTGAATGTAATATTAGGGTGGTTCAAGGTTTATTGTTTTTAGCCGTCTCACAGAACTAAGGAATATCAAACCGATAGTTCTATCTTGTATATAAAAAAATGTGCTATTTTTTTAGGAAATATTCTTATTCATTCGAAAAAACAAATATTTTTTAAGGTTTTATATCAATTCTACGAAGCAATTTTCGATATATGTTAGTTTTGGGAGTGGCAGCGGGAAAATTGCTAAAAAGTTGATTTTCCTTTTGAACCACCCTAATTTATAATCTTCAAAAGTGACACAACCCAAAATTTGTCATTTTTTAAATTATGCACTAAAAATGTACTCAGAGCTTTTATTCGCCTTTCAGCAAAAGGTCGAGCAAATTTTTGTTTTGGATCTAAAATAAATTTCGAGCTTGCAAAATTCCGAAAATAGGTATCTTTCTTCAGCAGCGTTTTATTTTGCTGTAGTAGTGTAGAAGTGTTTGAATTTTTGTAAACTTGCTATAAGGCGGTTTTTGTATGATATATCCATTTATGGACTAAACCTTTTTCTTAAAGCATTGTTTTGGAATTAAAAATTATTATATTACAATAGGGGCGTTCACGTTTTGTAGCATTTTAGATTGCTACGTAGCAACTTTACACCTGCATACAATACTACAAATCCTAAACGCCGCTCACTCAGACGTAACTGAACTTTCCCTTTTACGATCGTTTCTCCCGCTCACGCATTGTGCGACTATACTATATCGTCGCTTGGCGCGCAATACCTCGTATTACGGTATTATTATTTTGATTACCCTGTCTCAATGCTTCTCACCTTCACAAATTTAATAGTGTATAATTATACGTAATAGAAGCTCATATTTAGTAAGTTTAGTTAGGAAATTACTCAAAAGTTTTGAAAAAAGTAAGTTTCTTCGCTCTTTTGTGAAATTTTCGGACTATCTTGTACTTGGTATTACATTTGGCGGATATGAGGTATTGTGCGTCAAGCGACGATATGCTGCATTCTTTGGCGGACGTTTAACAACAAAAATGAGTCCAGAAATGGATTTATCATACCAAAAACCTCCTTGTAGCATGTTTTAAAGAAATTTGAACACTTCTTCAGGATACTACAGCGAAATAAAACGTTGCGCAATTTGGCAAACTCGTAATTGTCTTTAGACCTATGGTTTCTTCGCCAAATTCTCCCATAAAAATTTACCCGCCCTAATGTACATTCAAACTACATCTAACTAACGTCTTCTTATGTCGATCGTTTGTTGCTCGCGCGAAGGAGCTAGTGTTGGTGTAAGGTATTGAGAATCGGGAAATATGATTGCGCCATTTTTAATTAGTTGCCTCAAATCTGGATTTAGTGTTGGGGCTCTGTGAGTAGTTTCTGGCATCAGAGTACGTTGAGTTGTAGTTGAAGTGGTCGTACGTGTCGTCGACGGTATGTGTTTATTGTTTTGAGACTTGACATCTTGTGTGAGATCCGATAAAGGTTTCACCGATGGCGGTTGCGTGGGGATAATCGGTTTTTGCATAGAACTATCGGCGCTGGGAGGTTTGGGAGTAGCGCCGTGTAACCAGGGATTTCTTGTCGTTCCGCCATTAGGCAGTGATTGGGTCTGATGTGAAGGATTTCTCATTGTATAATTTTGTAAAAATGGATTTTGGTTGAAGTGACTTTTTTCAGTGGAGTTTTGAACATGTGAGGGAAAATGAGGACTTGGGCTTTGTGCGTATGCATTAGTGTTAGAGGAAGTTTTCTGTTCGTTAAAATGATTTTGCCCCATATAATTAAGTAGAAATGGGTTTTCAGGTATACTCCTGCGGTTTCGAAATGTTCTATCAAAAGCTATCGGCGTTACGTGATTAGCATCCACTTCCGATGAAGCGTCTTCAAGTCGAGTTTTTTGTAAAGCAGGTAAGTGATGGAATGAGGCTGACCATGTCGATAATATTGACATATTGGCCAGCTGTTTGACTAAAGTTGGCGTAACTTGGATTGCTGACTGCTGCGAATCAGTTAAAGCAACGAGCTTCATAGCTATATTTGCTGGTTTTGTTGTTGCTGCTTCCTTGGTAAATGTCGTTGTTAGTTTTTTGGCGTCTGTGATTGCAGGCTCTGGGTTATCACGTGGCAAACTGATATCATCTCCACCGCTATTATTGGCAAAATTACGAATAGAGCTATTCTCTTTACTCACTTTGTAAATGATATCATAATTATGCATACTCTCAATTTGAACGTGACGCCCGTTTAAGTCTGGATTCCTTTTGCCATGCTCTTCATAATTTCGATGATTTTCAAAGTGCGCATTGTTATTTTGTCCACTTAGCTGACGATTTGGTTTATGCTGGTGGCGTAGTTGCAGCTGCTCTGCTTGAATAATTTGCTGATCATATCTTGGAATTCGCGTTTTAATACCTATTATTTTTTGCAGTGTTTGCGGTTGCTGTGGTTGTTGCTGCTGCCGCCGCTGTCGTTGCTGATAAAGTTGATACCGCTGGACATTGGTTTGTGGCTGGACCAATCTACCGCTTACGACGCCTTTCAGAATATGCGACGACGATTCTTTCGGATTTGTTAGACGAGCGCGCTTTCCGTCATAATTTGATGGTGACAGTCGAGAAAGGCGGAGGGGCTTCAGGGCTCCATCTGCTGTTACACTCCGCTCCGAACGGAGGGTTCGCCCCAATACTACATCGCACAAGTAGATTTGCGAGAACGCAGTGATAGCGTAAATATATGTATAATATTTCATTTCGAACTAAACGTGTTAAAAGAATTGCCGCATGCGACAATCGTGCTGTTCATCTATCTACGCCCGATCTGAAACTGCTCAAACGAATTGAAAATAGCGACCAATCTAGTGATTTCTGCGTCTTAGTTTAACAAGAAAGCGAGAAAGTAAAACGGTTGTTATTAAAAATAATAAACATAATTAGTAAACGACAGACGAGACCTTTAAGGCTGACTCAAAACCGGATTAGGTAGAATGAAATAAACTTTTTTTTTAACTTCTTAACGCTTATTTTGATGCGAGGGCAGAGAAATATGTAGTATAAAAATACTCTTGTATGTATATGTATGTGTATAAGGGTGTCTCATAAAAAAATTGATGTTTCTACAAGCGAATCACTAAATTCGGCATTTTTATGGATACCAGCAACATATGTATTCTGTAGCAATTCCAAGCCATTTTGCGTCTAAATGAAAGATCTCATTCACTGCTTACTCATACTCTTTGCCAAAAAGTTAAGGTCGTTAAGTAGAAAGTCCAATAAGAACAGGTGGACATTCACAGACTATCGCAACTCGTTCGCCTATATTCGACAAAGGCAGTGACAGGTTCTTAATGACTTATTATCATGGACGTCGCTACCTAGGGGCAGGTATCTTAAAAACTGTTATAGTTGCACAAATGGTCTGGTCTCGTTTAAAAGAAACAAATCGAAAAATAGTAAAAATTGAAAAATAAACACGTTTACAGAATTTTGAAATAAAAAAAAACATTGTAGAAGCAAAAACTTTTAAAAATTTTTGGCTAAATTTTTGTAATCACTAAAGTAAGCAGTTGTGATTATTACCATCTCTGAAAAAATAGCCTACCATATACCGGCACCTCCAAACCATACCATGCTAAGTCATTAGAGTTTTAGGCAGACTTACCGATTCGATTTTTAATTTTTTGTCTTACTAATCTTGAAAAATAAAATAATAATACTAGCTTACAAGAAATCATATCTGTCGCATTTGACCAATCATTTCCTATGTAAAATTTTGTGTTGGATAGTATTAAATGTGGAAATGGAACATTTTGATTTCAACAGGATTCTTGCCCGACAAATAAAGCGGAAAATCCGAAAAGTTGGTGAAAAGAAATTTATTCCCAGGTTTTACCGTGGATAATTCCATAAAGGATTTAACAAAAAAATTGGACGAAATACCAAAGGAACTTGACCGCAGGCTGCACGGAAATTCTCCCAAACGTTTAAAGCAAGTCCTTCAAATCAGGAGTAGGATGATTGAAATTAAGGGTTAAAATATTAAGGCGTGTCGTAAATTATTTTTATATTTATGAATGAGTTTTAAGTTTTTCATAAGTGCAGATAAAGTTTGTCGCTTAGAGCCCCATACAAATTAAAAGGTGTGCGTGCCGCTGCCTACGAATGAAAAATATGTGTGTCTTAGTAACTGATTTATCAATCTCTATTTTATTTTTTTTAACACTTCATTTAGCTTATTCAATAATATCCAAACACCTCAAAAACATTCTAAATGATCAAACTAAAGATTTCTTAAGCCTATTTCGTTTGACACCCACATTTTATGGTTTCAAATAACTTGTGTATACACCATATATTTTGCTTAGCGCCCATCCTTCTTGGCACGAAAAACTTGTGAACTTAACCGAAAAACGCACTTAAGCGAATTTTCTTTACTACTTCAATGAGGAAAGGTATCCGAATCCTTATGCAACCATATAATGGAGGAGTACTTCCGAATGGTATCTTATTATCTATATAACTACATAAATAACAGCCGTTTTCGGTGTTCTGTGAGATGCGCAAAATAAATAAAAGCTTGCAAAACTTGGGTAAGTCTAGAGCCAGTGCAGGTAAACGTAATACTTTATTTGATAAGTGATAATATTTGCACAATTATTAAGGCAGTTATCGCTAATGCGCAGGTATATTGAATGCATCTATCGGAGCAGTTTCTGTAAAAATGTTAAAAATACTAAATTTTTTATTAGGTGGCACTACTTTTCGAAAAAATAAAACCATATTGCACATCTACAGGCCAGGTCCTTTAATAGGTTCTTTCCCATACAACCCGGATCGGATCCGGTAATTAGAAAACAAGCGAAAATGTTGCTCTCAAAAGTGGAACAATGTCCAGAAGTACGGGAACGCAAAAGGCCACATTTCGTGCCCGGAATTTGAGAAATACCTTATTGAAGAGGTTTTTGTTATCGACACTTAAACAGCCCAGAAATCATTCCCATACTCAACAAAACAGGTAATAGAGAGCGAAAATTGGATCGTAAGTGTCTTCTTCTTCCTACCCGAAACAGACCGGACTTTTTCTTCGGGTAAAATGAATAAATTGTCAAAGTGCATATCAGCTGTTGTGTTTACACGTCTACTTGGTGCTTTTATAGAATAGTGAATGGCCTGTTGATGTATATTCAATCTTTATATACTTAAAATCAAATTTGTGAAAACAAAATAAAATTTCCAAGTGTTTGATTTTAAGTGACAAAAACCAAAACAACGTGGAAATGTGGTTTTCTGGCATTTCTGAAATTTACCGTTTTCTGAAAAGTGGCCGCAATTTCAGTCCGATCTCAATAATTTTCAATTTGCTTTTATGTGGAAAGCACAATAATCATACCGAGTTTGGTACTTATTGGTCGAACGGTTACCGAGATACATACATATGTGTGACCATAAACGTATTTCTGGCTAAAGAATTATTACAAGCATTAATTTTGAATAAATTAGATTCAGTAATTACTGGTTTATCGAAGATTTCGTATTTCTCTAAACTACCGTTGTATGGAATGTGGGCGTGGTAAGTGCCCGATTTTAAAAAGTTTAAGCTATTTAGTATGTCGTAACAGGGCCCACAACTGTGCCAAGTTTGGGAGAAATTGGTGGAGCGGTTACCAAGTTATACACAAGTTATCATAAGTAGGCGTGGCTATGCCCATTTTCCAACAATTTATAATACTCCTATTTTCCGTATAAAAATCATTGTAAATATCAATTTTGAGTGAATAATCTTCAATAGTTACTAAAATATCGCAGTTTTCGTACTACTGGAAACTACCATTATATGGGAGGTAGGCGTGGTTATTGTCCGATTTCGCCCATTTTCAATACCATCCGCCCTACGTCTGAAAGAAGTACTCGTACCAAGTTTCGTTAAGATATCTGAATGTTTATTTGAGTTATCGTGTACACAGACGGACGGACAGACAGTTCCCTAATCGATTTCTTTTTTTCATTCTGATCATTTATAATCGACTCAAAAATTAGTTGGGCTATTATTATATTTATGATTAATTTTTTGCAAAGCTAAGCATGAAATATGCGTTTTTATTTACAGAATAACGTGGCATATATAATTCAATTCTCTCAAGAGTCGACTTAAGCATTTATTTAACCGCAGATGTAATAACCGAGAGTCAATAAACTTTTTGAAGAGCTATTTTTAGGTTTACACGCCGATTGTGATTTCGTATTCATATACCTATGTTACCTAGTTGGTTTTTTTTATGTACCTACTAGGGATGTTGCGAATGTGGAATTTTAGACATCCACGGATGCGAATGCGGAAATTCGTTCCAAAATACATCATACACCCACCCTGTCGGAAACAGCAACAACCAAAAAGGAAATCATTTTTAATCCTGTCTTCTGTGACTGGTTTGAAAAATGTGTGCTTATAGCGAGGTTCCAATTAGGTGGATATAGCAAATAAATTGTTATTTTCTAGGAATGAACATTTCGAGTTTCGAAGAAAATTTTGTTTTGAAAGTCGTGGTTGTCATGTCAGCCGAACTTGTTTAAATTCTTGTTATTTTGATAAAAAGTCAACCCGTTTTTTATAATTTTTTAGTTATTGAAATCACGGACGATGAATATCTCAGTTCCCGGGTGACTTTTTGAAAATGTTCACCTGTAATGAATAGCTTGCTTGCAGGCAGTCACAATTAATTACTTACTGAAATACAAAAAAGTCACAACTAACTAAAATTTTTTATTGCATAAAACGATGTGGCGACTTATGATTCGAAGAAATGCGTCATAATCAATCAAGAAGTGAATTTGGGATTTTTAGTTAGTTAAGGCTTTTTTTATTTCAGCGACGTGTGGGTTACGCCCTATCCATACTATACTAACGACACATTGCATGCCAAGTCCCACTCCTCAATAGATATTCAATTCGCCGTGAATTAATTCTTATTTGATTTCTGAACTTGACTGTCAACATTTTCACATTCCATGTTACTTGTATTTCGCTGCGTACAAATTTTGACAATTATCACAAAATTAAAATAGATAAATGTTGTTTTCTTTCGAGCGCACAGAGGAGTATTTGCATAGTAAAACCGGTCAAAATTATTTGGTGTGTTTTTCTGCTAAGTAATAAAAGAAAACACGGAACTTAATCATAAGAAGCGGTTTTATGTAAAATAATTATTACACTTATCTAAGATAAAGTAGAAAAGAAAACTAGCGGTGCATCCAGTTTTTTCAACAGACTTTTGGACAAATAATATTTGATAGTTACATAATTCTTACCTAATTAAAGGTTAAGGGTTGTTGGTGATTTTGTTTGCCATATATACGTTTTATCAGTGCACTTGTACAATATTCGAATTCGCAAAAGCTCCACATTGATTATTACGAATACGAAAGCGAATGCGAATGCGAATATTCGCAGCATCCCTGGTACCTACATACATACGTACATATATACACAAGTTTTGTATGAGGATGAGATACGCGTGTTACATACATACATACACACTAGAAGTGAGAAGAGTTTGCTTGATTGAAATGATCGAAAAGAGGTACTGAACAGTTTTCAGACTGACCACCTGTCGGTAAAGTACCTGTGTTTGCATTCGCTTGAGGTACTGCGCATTCGCAACTATGTATGTAACGGGTGATTTTTTAAGAGCTTGATAACTTTTTTTTTTAAAAAAACGCATAAAATTTGCAAAATCTCATCGGTTCTTTATTTGAA
>NW_023458558.1:6100814-6141023 GCF_013731165.1 Rhagoletis pomonella
AAACACAACATAGACAAAATTACAGAATTTTGAGCAATGTTAATGAGCTTTGTGTCACGATTTCTTTTTTTTTTGGAAAACTGGAAAGAGCGGTAGAAGTTAAAGCTGCTATTTTGGAGTTCATCGCATCTCCTCATGAGATTTCTCTAGATTTCAGCTGGAATTAAACCCGCATCATCGATGAGTAAAGCCAGCAACTCTAATAGCCGAGCTATGCTTATCCATTTCCCTATTCAACTTACTCGTATCATTTTTAATTGGTAACACTTCGAGTTCCTACCAAACCAAATTAAGTGCTGAGAGAATGCTTTATATTTAGATGATGTAACTGAACTCTTTTCTCTGTGTAGGAAGTATAATAAGAAAGTTCTGTCTTGTTGGGTGGTAAAAATGTCTTTTTGTCTTTTATTTTTGATGTTGATCGGAAACTGGGCTTGAACCCAGGCCTTGCGGAATGGCAGTGCGCACTGCTAACCATGTGTACCGTTTAACAAAGCAAGTATGTGGAAGCTGACCTAACGACTATTAGGTTTTTAATTCAAATTTAAGCATCAAAAATACCGGCATCAGTATTTTTGAATGATCAACACTGTCATTAGAATTGTTGTAATTTAATGTCTACTCTAAATATGATCATAAGGATAAAAAATTGTTCCATAAATGGCTTTGTAGCTATCCATGTGAAGCATCTACATATCTGAGTATATCTTTAGTTTACACGAATACCGTTAAGATGACTAGATGATGTTGGCTAAGTCATAGTTAACCTTGCTTACGTTCCTCGCTATATTGCCTTCAAGACTTTCGTTAAGGCCGATGATCTGATCGGTACTCAGGCGCTCGCAAGCAATCTTTAAGATATATATATGTATATATATATCGGGCTTCAACAACTTTTAGAGGAGCACCTGGACATTCTTATGCTGTTTTATCAATGGATACCTCGTACGGGATGAGGGCGGATCTGGGTTATCCTGCCTTACTTGTTTCACCACCTTCGCCAAAACGGGTTGAATTCATTTCCATCGGTCTCCTCCATTCTGCATTTTCCATTGCTTTCATCTGTGACACCTTTACCACTCGTTGGCGCTTAGCGTCCTTTTTTAATTTGAAAGTACATTAGGTACATATACACCATTTTCGGTATAGTATGTATTTGCAACATAACCAAAACTAAAACATCGCCTCGAAAGGTTCTTCCAGTTATACCATAGCTTAACGTATTAGAGAAGGTGAATCCGATTGTCATTGTAGTATTTTCATATTGTAAAAAAGATTTGACGAAATGTGAAATGCGTAACGAAATGTATATCATAATTTTATGGGTACATTCGTTGGCTTATAGGTACAATTTTTTCCTTAAATTAAGAATAACCTTCAAGTTCCATTTGCAATCCGTGTTTCGCAATGATCGACATGGAAAACCAGAATTATTGAATTCGCCAAGTTGAATGCCTTATTGCACCTTCATCAAGTACTGATTCTGCCTGATCGGTGAGATGGCCAGACGATGATCGATACGACGAATTTGGTGGTTGGCTTTGGAGAGGTGTGCTCTGGTGCAATCTCAGCATATGCACATACATACATATGTAGTTCATACTTCATATATGTACATACATGCATATGTACATACGTATACTTTAATTCTATCAATTCAAGATAATAAGGTAAATATGTACATATGTATGTATGTATTAGCTCATATGCGTTGCGCCTTGCGTTGCGCCAATATGCTCCAGAGCGCTTATTTCCTACTCTCGCATACAGCGCGCGGAGAGCAGATTCTTATAATTTGTTCAGCTATTGACATTTCAGCGAGTGCATGATGCAATTGGCGGTGTGGGTCCTTTGTACTTACATACATACTTACATAAGGACATACCTACACATAGATATATACATATACAAAATACATTCAATCATGCGATGAGAGCAAAGAAAAATAAAACGGGCAGGTGGGCGAGCATATTGCAGACAGACATCTATTGACGAGATTTGTAAAACTAGGATGCGTAGATTTTTGAAAAAGTTGATGAATTGGTTTAGGGGTTTACATTTTATGCATATGAGCATATGTATGCATGTATGTACATATGTATCTAATTGTATAGAAAGGTATACAAATTTATAAAAGATATATTTGATAGCAAACTTAAATGCTTTTGCTCCTAACTAATTAATATAGTATTTCCAGTGTATTTTGTATGAAATAATAATGTAGTACATACTATATAGTTACGGTGACCATCCGTTCTGTTTTTTGCAGGACCGTACTGTTTTTCAAAGGTCGGTCCTGCGTAGTTTTTCAAACCTGAAAAACCTGAAAATGTACTGCTTTTTTCCAAGTGTCCTTCCTGCATTTGTCCCGCATTTTATTCGTTATTTTAAAATTATCGGACAATGGATGGATTTTTTCAAAAAAGTATTTCTTGGTACTTTTCGTAGCTTTTGTTCAATATCTTATGAAAAAATCTCCCAATCAACGTAAGCGACTTACATCTCGAAGGGTATTGATGTGCCTCTTACCAAAATATATAACTTGTGGCGACTTCAATGAAAATTATTAGTGCTTTGGCGACCATTTGCATTTTGTCGTCACAGTCGAAAAAAGTGAGATTTTCAATCAAATGCGCAGTTTTATTTGATTATTTTTTTCATTAGTTTAAAAATTCGATAAAGAAGATATATCATTACAGTAAATTTGAGCCAACGATAATCAAAATCGAATTAGAAATGCTATGAAGCACAATCTGCACAAATTATATATTTTTGTAAAGGGCACATTTGTAACTCGTCGCTTACGTCGATTCATGACGTCGATTTTTGACAAATAACTGCGAAAAGTACAAAAAACAAAAAAGGGTATTGTTTTCGTTTTGAACGCCTCAAAATTTGCTTATAAAATAATCTTTTAAAGATTTTCACTTTTCGTGTAAGCTATTGTAATTATAATATGTTTTACTATACTTTTATAAATATTCATGTAAAAAAGATTACTATCGATGAAGAAAACGTGATTCCTTTTCAAAGTTTAAAATGTATTAAGAATTTAGAATCATAAATACTCTTTCGATATTTTTATACTACGTAAATATATGTAGGCATATTTTTGAAGAAAAGTCCTTCATTTTGAATCCATATTTGTGGTCACTGTATATATAGTATGTTTGAGTAAGCTTTTAGTGAAAGCTATCTGTACATATGTACGTAGTATGTGGTATGTGGCATATGTACATATTCGCGGTTAAAGTCATAAAAAGTGTTTCTAGTGAAATGCCAATGTGCTCGTAAATGATTTCGTCACTGCTGTCACATGGTCGCAGTTGAAAGAGCCCATGGCTGAATGTTGACAAGGATACGTCATTTTGACGACAGCGATGCAGAGCAGTACGTTGCTAGTGGTTCCAAGATTAGCGACACCGAAACCGCTAAAAAACACCTACAATTTTCACTCTATATCTATGTATGCATGTATGCACATATGTATATGAACATACATATATTTGTGTTGCAAGTTCGTGGCGCTTTCCATATAAAATGTTGCTACTAAGATGAGCGGCAATTTCCCTATTCGTGAACATACATATGTATATACATAACGGACGAGTGCTTCCACACAAATTTTGACATACGAACATATGTACGTACAAGGTATGTATCGACAGATATACATATGTAAGTATATCCATCCATACATATGCATGTATGTATGTGCCTATGGACCACATAGAACTTTGCTAAGATGCAAACCTTGGCAAGTGAGTGCGCGCCTAAAAGTAATGCAAGGTCGCCACAGAGTGCTAGCGTAAATATTTAGTTTGATTTGCGTGTCTTTTCGGAGTCTTACATGTGTATGTACCAGGTTTCTTGCGAATATTCGCATTCGCATTCGCAACCGCGGAGCTTCCGCAATAATTTTAACATTCGCATTCGCTTTCGCATTCGCATTAATCAATGTGGATCTTTTGCGACTGCGAATATTGAAGGGACCGAAAATAACAGTTTTTTTTTACGAGTTAAACTTGGCCAAATATTTTTTATTCCCAACTAAAAGTCCTTTCTGGATAATGATCAAACCGCTTGTCCAAATTAAACAAGTTTGGTATCAAATGAAAGAGGACTTAAATAGCTTTAAAACTGAAATGTCTAAACGAGCAAAGCCACCTATTGAAAAATATTTCAATAAAAAATGTTAACATAGAACAACCATAGAACAAACCTTGGGTCAGGTATATGAATTTCTTTAGTATTAAATGATATAAAAAATATATAAATAGAGGCGGTAACCTTCGTGCGTTATTTCTGTTTAAAAGCTATTTCAGTCCTCTTTCACATGATATTAAATTTGTTTAATTTTGATAAGCTGTTTGTTTATATTCCGAATAAAAAATATTAGGCCAAGCATAACTGGTAAAAAATAACTGTTATTTTCGGTTCCTGGAATATTGTGCAAGTGCACTGATAAAACGTATATCTGGCCAGGCACAGAAGAAAGGATTAAAAATGAATTAATGAAGAATTCTTTGGAAAACAATGGTGTTTAAACAACGATCTTGCCATGATACTAGATTGTGGAGATGAAAGTCAGGAGGATACATCCGACATTTGCAGCCCGATTCCATTCTCAAAAAAGAATTATTGCACCGCAATAAAAAAAAAAACGAAATAAATATAACTGAAAGTCTTCTCGACTGGTGCAGCGTCAATCGAAAAGAATTTACAAGTTTGTCTCCTCGAGCGAGCAGGTATTTAGTGGCCCTGATTTACGACCCTTTAAAAACTTTTTATTGGATACAATGTTCCAATTTTTAAATTCATGTACTAATATAATGAGATAAACTTGTATAGATATATGTGGGCGGCATCACGCCCATTTTCAAAAATTCAATAATAATGTTATTTCTTTTCAAGGGGTTGTTTGGGTAAAATTTGCGTCCTTAAATTTCGAAATATCGAAGATTCAAGCATTTCTGAAATATACCGTTATGAAAAAGTGCGCGTAATTTTAGTCCGATTTCGATGACTTTCAACGTTTTGCCTTTATGTAGCAACCACAATAATCATAATGAGTTTGGTGCACATTGATCGAACGGTTACCAAGATACACATACTATGTATGTGATCATAAGTGGGCAGGGTCCCGCCCATTTTCCAACATTTTATTATAAGCATACTTTTTGCTAAAGAATTATTGCAAACATCAATCTTGAATAAATTAGCTCCAGTATTTACTGATTTATCGAAGCTTTCGTATTTCTCTAAATTACCGTTAAATTCTAAGCCGTTTGGTATGTTTTGTGAAGGCCAACAACTGTGTCAAGTTTGGGAGAAACTGGTGGAGCGGTTCCCAAGATATACACATGTAATCATAGGAGGGCGTGGCTACGCCCATTTTCCAAAAATTTATAATATTCTTATTTTTCGTCTGAAAGTTATTGTAAATATTAATTTTGAGTGAATAAGCTTCAGTAGTTACTAAAATATCGCAGTTTTCGTATTTCTGAAAACTACCGTTGCATGGGAGGTAGGCGTGGTTATCGTCCGATTTTGCCTATTTTCAATACCATCCGTTCTACGCTCAAAAGAAGTACACATTCCAAGTTTCGGTAAAATATCTCAATTTGTACTCGAGTTATCGTGTGCACAGACGGACGGACGGACGGACGGACAGACAGTCACCGCTTAATCGATTTCTCTTTTCATTATGTTCATTTATGTATAAATTTGTCTATATCTATTTCGATTCGTTTTTCCTGTTACAAACAACCGTTATGTGAACGAAGTTATAATACCCTTGTGCACAAGTGCGCTCGGGTATAAAAATACATGACATCCGTATTCGCATAAGCATCCGCGGATGTTAGCGTTTAAAAATCCGCATCCGCATTCCACATTCGCAACATCCCTGGTAAGTGCATGCTATGTGTATATTAGGAATGTTAATGATCCCGGAATCCCGGAGTTTTTAAGGTCTCGAAAATCCCTTGCTCACACTTGCTTGTTATCGGGTTAAACATTAATGTTATTATTGTACTTACATACATATGTATTTACATATATTTTGTTCAGTTTCTAACAACAAAATACACTGAAGAATAATAATCATTAACCATATAAGTTATAAACCAAGAAAGTTGTGAATCACCTAATTGAAAATTGAAAAAAAAAAATCATTTTGAAATCACAGTAATAACAACATAGGTGCGCGTAGACCAATATTTTCAAATCGTGATGGAAGTATGGAAATTCATCTGGCAATACTTTGTCTTGTCCAGATGCAAAAATTGAAAAAGGCCGTTATCGAAGAAGGTACAAATAGCAACGTCTATTGAGTTGTAAAAATTTACAAAATTACCACTCTTTAATATCGATATTCAGGGCTGCCACTGAATCCATCGTGGTCCGAAGTTTCGTTAAATTCACTGCATCCGAATAGCTACGGACAAGGCATATATTTTGAATGCATACGTTCGTAGAAAATCGGATCCAGTGATCACATTTTCGTAGATTTCACGAAAATCGGACTACCATGAATTCAACGATAGCGCAGATTATGTCTAGTTTATTAGTAACCAAAAACAATTGCCAATTTAATCTGGTCTAACAACATCCGTGACTGCCCGCTGTAGTGTGTGCATCAGTGACTTTGCCCTCAAAGCCTGGACGACGCGTTGTATGTAGTGCATTTTCGGTTTTCAATTGTAAAACAAGAACATTCAATATAATCGCAATGATAAAGAAATTAAAAACAAAACTTCGCCTAAATGAAGAATGAAGAAACAAAATGTACGCACGATATCTTTGATCGTGTGCACATTTACATATTTACTAGTTGGCGCTGCAGTATTTGACTCACTTGAATCGGAAACGGAAAAGCGGCGCTGGGAAGCACTGCAAGGTGAGTAACCGTGAATGGAACTAAATACATATGTAAATATGTTTGTATGTACTTCTACTTGATATTTACATGCATACATGTACACATATATCTGTAAGAAGCCCAGCACAAGTGGCCCACTTTCATGAGCGCATTAAATAAAGTATTTATAAGGAAAAGTTTACACTTGTGTAGGCACTTGTATATGTACCTGCGCTTGTGCTAAGGGGCTCTCATGCATGATAGGTTTACGAACACAACGGCAAACACTTGAATTTAAACACATGCACCTCATACATATACATATACATATATGCTGGCCACTGACATACTTATCTACATAGATGAGTATTGCTTGTAAGTCAGCTTTCTATTTAAACAATTGGCCTTTGACGTCATTTGCCAATAAATATTGATGGCAATTAGTGAAGTGCATAACTTTTTTTTGAGGACATATTTCTGACAATTTTTTAAGAAGAGGTAAGCTCAGCAATTTCGTTACTATGGCAGCACGGCAAAGTCTTCGGGAAATGCTGTTTCGTAGAAGTTATTTTTCCTTATGTACGTAGGTATGTAGTTCCTAAGCATGAAAGAAGGGAACTTAATAGAGAAAATACCAGAAATCTTCTCCGATTTGTGGCGTGCGCCTTGATGTTGTCACACAAAGGGGAGGCACCTACAGTTTTACGCCGACTACGAACGGCGATTGTATTTTTATGAGAAGCTGTTTTTAATGGCAGAAATACACTCGGAGGTTTGCCATTGCCTGCCTGGGGGCCACCGCCGTTGAGAAAATAATTTTTTCCAATTTTTTCTTGCGGCATTGCTTTAACTAGGGCTTTAACCATGGAAGGGTAGGGGGAGTTATCCTGATTCCAAATATGTTGTTTTTAATTGCGGGGGGGCCTTATAGCTTTAAAGTTATTTGTTGTTAAATTGAATTTCAAAAACTTAAAATTGAATTTCAAAACTAAAGGCTTCTTCAAATCTCTTTCGGGACATGTATTTCAATAAACTGATGAACTAATTCGAATTTAATTATTCGAACAAATGGCAACCCTCCCAAGTAAAGGTCGGGAATAAATCCCTTTCAAACCCACTACGATTTATGACCATCTTTTAATAATTCTTGCAACTTACTGAAAAATTTGAATGAAACTTTTTAAACACGTGGCAACTTTCGTTTGACTACGGTATTTTTATATTTCATATACTTTTTGAATTAGTTAATTGAGTTAGGCCTTTAAAACAGGTGGCAGCCCCCTTAAAACGTATTTTCAAGCTTAATCATTGTTAACTCCCCTACAAGAAAAGGACTTTTTTTCTGACCTCTTCACTAACACACTAAAATATACACCAATACACAGAAAAACATTTGCAAAAATGACCTTAGGATATACATACAATAAGTAGAAAAGAGACCTTTTAGCACTGCTGGTAAAATCGCCATGTAAGAAAGGGACTCATAGGCCCATGTACACAAAAGAACCGATCAGGTTTTTCATATTACCCCCGAATTTCTGATGAGAAAATTGCAGCATTATTGCATCAGCACTGACCGTCAGGTGACCGGTCATTTGCCAGTAAGATTTCTGGTAGGGTCTCCCTCGCCAGACACTACGATAGATATTTTAATTAACTGATTAATTACGTGGAATTTTAATTTTCAATCATGTGGCAACTCCGTTAAATACAGTTCAGAAATAAAAATTTTTCCAACCCCCTTCGTTTGATACTCATATTTTAATAATTCATTTAACTTATAAAATAATTTGAATTCAACTTTTTAAACAGGTGGCAACCCTCTTCCAACACGACCCAAATATACTTAGTGTTCAAACTAAAGACTTCTTAACACTCTTTTTTTTACATCCATATTTTCACATTTTATATAACTTGTGGTTTTAGATAAGTTAACTAAATTCGAATTTGCGAGCAGGTGGCAACCCTCTTCAAAATATTTTCGAACTGCGACCTTCTGAACCCCCTTTCGTTTGGCACCCATTTGTTGAAACATACTTCTCCTAACGAATTCCCTTAACTCAAATTGAATTTAATTTGTTAAACAGGTGACAACCCTCCTAAAGTTAAGTTTAGAAGTTTTTAAACACCATTTTGAATGATGCCCATTTGGTAATAATTTATTTATTATTATGCGTTCAAAGGGGGTCATTGATATTCTTACCATGTTCTAACTTCTTCTTGATACACCAGTAACCTTTTGACGTGCCTAGGATAAATATCTGCGCAGTTTAAACAATTGCTATTTCTTTAAACCCATTCTTCATTAAGTCATCTAAAAAGTAAATTCGTAGGTGTATCGAAATACCTTGATTCCAGCGACATCCATGTTTTGGGTCTATTTTTTTGCAGAAGCAGTTCTTATCATAAAGTTAATCAATAAATACCCGTTAATTAACACCCTCAAATTCTCAACTTATTCTTAAAAAAAAAAACATTTTCGCATGACATCTGGCATTAAACATTTTTTGCTCGGTTATTTTTTACCCAATTTTAAGTTTTTGTATAGCTCTAGAAAGAAGAATATTTATACTTTTTAAAGAAATAATAAGCTTTGTGAGCACATTATAAATATTGCACACGATCGTTAAAAGTGACACCATTTTAAATTTGGAATTTTTGTAATTATGCGCTAAAAATGCACCCAGAACTTTTATTTACATTAACATTAATATTCCGAGTTCAACAGACAGACAGAGATGTAGGTTGATCCTGAAAGTGTTCTATGTGCGTTAAAAGATAAGGAATTTAAAGCTGTCTGCATACATTTGAATAATTTGATAGACGAAGAAGTCTCTGCATCTGATCGCAAGTTACAGATGTCGATACAAATTTTCATTTCTGTCTATATAGTTCAATATGCAAACATATACATATGTATGTATGTATGTATGTATGTATGTATTTAGATATAACTGTTTTATAGTCTAAAAACGAAAATGCTTATCCAAAATGATTAATTTCCATTTCCATTGCTTGTTTGCAGCTGTCGAAGATATGATAATACGAAAATACAATATTACACAAGAGGATTTCAAAGTGATGGAGACAGTTGTGCTTAAATCGGAACCACATAAGGCTGGTCAACAATGGAAGTTTACTGGTGCGTTCTACTATGCAACAACAGTGTTGACTACAATTGGTTATGGCCACTCTACGCCAAGCACAATCGGTGGCAAACTTTTCACAATGTGCTATGCGATTGTGGGGATACCGTTGGGCCTTGTTATGTTCCAGAGTATTGGAGAAAGAGTGAATAGACTGAGCAGGTTATTTGATTATTCGTTATCTCCACGCATACTGCTTACTGCATCGTACCTCCGTACTTATGTACATAATAATGACTACATATAAATGTACAGAATTATGTGAACACACACACTCCGCTTCATTTGAATAGGCGTATTGTTCCTAAAGGATTCGAGGTTACATACATATGTATGTATGTACGGATGTCTTTACTCGTAGGTGTCGGTGAAACTTTGTTTTAGTCTCATTTTGTAGAATAGTCTTTTAGGAAGAAAAGGGCCAAAAAAGAAAATTTACCTGCTATGTTTTGGTAGTTTTTATCTAAGCGACTTAATAGCGCACTTTCAATTGCATAAAAAGAGAAAGCGAGTAAAGAAGTGCCAAAAATGCGAGTTATCATTGAATTTAAAAAAAAATACCCAATTTTCACGAACAAATTCTTTAATTACAGAGTTGGGCAATTTTAAATAAGCTGCGGCGTTGTCTATTCGTTAAAAGCATTATCAGCTATAATTTTGCCAAAAATAAAAGTTTTTTAAAAGTTTATTTGGTTTTCTAGAAGGCAACATAGTTTTTCCATACACTCACAGTGTTTCTGGGTAATTTTCAGCCAAATTATTATTTAGTATTTAAGGGAAACTTCGAACCGGTAAGCATACAGCCCTTGACGCTAGACTTTCTGCATGTGATAAATAAAATATTAACTGAATTCATTACCCAAAAACAGAATAGGAAGGGGTAAATTCCAAAAACTATGTACATTTTGATCCAAATTATTATTTGGTATTTGATGGCAACTTTAAACCGATAAGCATATAGCACTTGCCGATAAAGGATTTGCATATGATAAATAAAATATTAACTGAATTAAACCGTTTTTTTTCTCTTTAAATTGACTAATTTCTCTTATTGGGTCAAAATGGCCCAAAACGTTATAGGAGGGGGCATAGAGTATATGTAAATATGTGGTCTGGTATACACAAGCTTAGTTTTTAAAGAAAGGCACTGCACCTATTCAAGTGAAGCGGGGCGTACACATTGCATATTGGTATGTATGTAAGTATGTACGAGTAGCATAACATTTTTCTTAATAAGTATTAGAGCAGCATACGAATGTAGTACATCAAGGATTTAGTTATTAAAATATTTACTTATTTTCTTTACTCATTTATTGAACCGGTTTGCGTCCATATCGCAGCTATGTTATACAAGCAGTGAGGAAGTCACTACGTTGTAAACGAACTGCAGCTTCCGAAGTAGATTTAATATGCGTCGTGACAACGCTGAGCTCTCTAACGATAGCTGGTGGCGCAGCGGCCTTTTCCCGCTACGAAGGTTGGAGCTATTTCGATTCAGTATATTACTGCTTTATTACTTTAACTACAATAGGTGAGTTCAATGTGCGTAGACTATAACGTCGGCTGAGTGGAAGAACATTCTATCTCGGCTGCTGTTTCGAAAACGCCCTGTCTTAGCAAATAGTTTAAGAACGTCCCATTTCAGAATTTCGTTGAAGAACGCTCTACCTCAGAACTTGGTTTTTTTTTTAATCATTTGCTGCGATAGGGCGTTCTTCAACCATTCAAAGGGCACCTTTCAACCATTTGCTGTCATAGGCAGTTTTCGAACCGGCAGCCGAGATAGGCCGCTCTTTTACTCAGCCGTAGATACGTATGTATGTATGTACATACATATATGGTCCATATGTAGGCATACATACATATATAGCACATATAAATGTATGTATGTACATATGTATATGTTACGAACAATTGCATAACCCTGGCCGTTACAGAAACTGACGATTTACTTTTGTATTCGCTATTCGCTAGGTTTTGGAGACATGGTAGCTTTACAAAAGGACAATGCTCTCAATAACAAACCGCAATATGTAATGTTCGCACTGATATTCATACTCTTCGGTTTGGCAATTGTTGCAGCCTCGCTGAATTTGCTGGTGTTGCGATTCGTTACAATGAATACGGAGGATGAGCGCAGGGACGAAGCTCAGGCCATGCAGGTACAGTATTGGAAATTTGTACAAAAAAATCTTTAGTATTAAGAAAGTAAGCATTGGATTCATTTGATTTTCTATCAAATTAAAGTTAAATTATATTTCTCAACTAATTCTCTCGATTAATGGTTTTGAGTGTTAATTTTCACATTCATACATATGAGGGCCGTTCAGGATATTGTGGAAATGGTCTTGCATTTGCATTTGCACAGAAATATGCAAATGCAAGATCATAAGTATACACAAGATCCTGAACTGTCATATAGATTAATTTTTTTATTAAAAATCTCCGACCTCACTTTAAGTATTTTTATTTAACTTTGATATTATTCGTTATCGACTCCCTTTATGCGCTAAGTTCCTTTCCTTTATGCTAGAGCTTTAAAACTATCGATAAAAAATTTAAAATGCATTGTCGAAGATATTTGTATAAGCTTTTTAGTTTCATTTAGTTCCTCATTTTCAGTAACTTTGTCCTTTGTCTTCGATTTTTTAAATACACTCTAAAAAATTTTTGTTTAAATTTGCGCATATTAAGATAGGTAACCAGTTTCCTCTCTTAATGAATGCAAATTTAAACACTGCTTGCTTACTTTTACTTATCATATGTGTGGCGTAGGACAAATTTCAAATTTGTTTTTTGAGTTTTAAACATTTATTGTTCACATTTTCACAGTTTACACATAAAATGATTAAAATTTCCTCTAAAAACTTTTCGTTTAAATTTACGCATATAAAGAGAGGTAACCAGTTTCCTCTCCTAGTGTGTGCAAAATTAAACACTGTCTGTTTACTTTTACATATCAAATTTGTCACGTAGCGCACACAAGGGATGGGTTTTGGGGGTAAATTTATTATGATATAAGAAATTTTGATAGAAAAAATTTTCTTTTCCATTTCTAGTGCGTCATTTTGTAAGAATTTTTCTTTGTTCTTGAGAGCTCTTTAAAGTTTAACTGCGAATGAAAGCATTGTCCTAAAAATATGCAATGCATACTCACTTACTGTTGGTTTTTACACTTTACAGGCTAAAAATGTTTACCATTGATATGTACTTAATAAGCATTCGAAGATTTACTTTGCTAACTTCGAATTCGTTCCACCAAAATGAGCTACATGATAAAAATACAAGTTCAGTTAAATTTTCGTTATTCGAAGTATTAAAAAATGAGAAACCAGAAATCGACGAAAATGAATAAAAAAGTGTAAAAATTTAGTGAAGTTATTTAATTTATTTATATTAGAATTCTTTTGTAAAATTTTGTATTACTTTTGAAAGTTGAGTGCATCCTTAACCGTTAATTTTTTCATGATTTAATGATCGGATCTAAACCAAATTATTAGACGACCCTTAAGGTACCATCTTTCCCGTAAAAAAAAATAATTATTGGAATCGGTTCACGCGGTGTAAAGTTATGCGGTGGAATAAATTAAAGAAGTAAAAATACTCCGAAGAATTGATAACCTCCCCTTTTTTGAAGCCGGTTTTAAATAGTCTGAGTTCTTTGTAAATTTTATGTAAATAAAATGCAATTGATGATACTTAAAAAGTTTATTTATTTATTTCATACTGTAAATAAAACTTTCATAAATGTATTTTAAAGAGCGAATTTTCAGTATTTGCTGATGACATATATTTAGAAGTATAAACCCTTTCCCCCCAAAAATATATTCCTGCGTGCGCCCCTGGCACTTAGTATTTATTAATTGTAAAAAATATATTTTTACTTTCAAAATGTTTGTAATTTTAAACATTTCATGTGGATATTTTAAACAACTCATGTTCAAAACCAAATCTTGAACACCTTGTGCGTATACTTGAACAGATTCTGGTTGAAAAATAAACACTTTTCAGTAGTAGTTTTACATGCACTTTTTAGAGTGTATTTTAAACTGATAATATAAAAATTTAAAATTCCCAATCGTAAAAAAACAAATCGCTTGTAAACGTAAAGAAAACTATGCATTACAAAAAACTTTCATCAGTCCAACTTCGGCTACGCCACAGTATTTTTGCATAGAACTGACTCCAATATTTACGGAAAACGCCATATTTTAAGCGTGGGTTACAAGAACCCAAATCATTGTAAAAATTGCCGAACCGTGCCCCGACTTCATGCATGATTATTTATTCTTTCAAAGTATCAAACGGAAATACAAGAATATCCAAATGTTGACTAGCCCTGGCTTATATCAATAGTTTCTTCCATCGACGTAGAATCAGTAACACCATACTTTGGTTCCAAAAATATATTAAAACTATATAATTTTTTAATTTAATTGCACCCGATTTACATGATTCAAGTAATTTAAAGCAATTCAGGTTCATTCTCTTTAGCGTTTTCATTTTGCTTTTACACGCTTAAATTTTGGTTCAATTCCAGTTTTTGGTTGTTTAAAAATGTCAAAAGCAAAGTAAGAAACTTGAAACCACTTGACGGTACAGACGCAAATGTACTCTTCCCTCTTCGTTCAGAACTGCTATTGAACAGTGTTATAGTACAGATGAATTTTATTAATTAATTAATTTGTATGAAAAAAATTATAAAATAATTATTTTTTTGATCTCAATCGCTTTCTTTTCGTAAAAAATAGAAAATTTATGTATGGCAAATAAAATACATGCATAAAACAGAAGCAAATTCTGTTAACAAAATTCTGGGAACATACAAAAAAAAAACCTGATTTGACTGCACTCTTTTTATTTTGTTTTTTTGGGAGGCCATCCTAGTAAAACATGATTTAAAACTTAAAGTTTTTCTTCAAAAACATTAAGTACCCTTCGTCTAAAATCAAAAATTAATGCCACATAAGCTATATTGACAAAAATTTATAGATATGTGATAGCGTTGTTTTATACAAAAAATTCTTATATTGGTACAAATATCGATATAAGTAGGTATCGATATTTTCTTTCGATGCTACTTCCAAGAACAGGTATCGATACTTCCATGGTATCGTTTTATCCCTAAGTGTTGACCGTACTGGTTTGGAAAATGATTCTTAATAAATCGCTAAAATTTTGCATTCACATATTTAACTTAAGCAAATGTAATAAAGCTTTTGGTTTTGTTACTTCTTCAAAACTGCCCTGCCTTCAAAAAATGAAAACCTGAAAATTTAGGGAGATATCAAGTGCATTAAGTGCCATGAAAACATATTAAATGGCCCACCGTCTTATAGGAAATTTTGACCACTTTTTAAAAAATTTCAGAAATATTCTGTTATCCCATTTAATAAAAAATTTCGCACGAAACGTCTTTATGAACAACGGTACATTTCTAGTAGTAGGGATGTTACAAATATTTACATTTATGATTTTTAACATTCGCACGCCATTTGACTTAAATGATGCGAATGAGAATGTTAAACAAGTTCTCCTAAAAGTCTTATGAGCAACCTAGAAGCAATTTTATATTCCTCAATCGAAAGCGAACGCTCGGATGTGGAATCTGGGGACATCAAAAAATGTGAAATTAAAGTATAATTGAAGGCATATCTATAAGAAAAAAATTAAGGGATCTTGGTCGCAAATAATTGAGCGCCCCACCCGTCAGCGTTCAGAGTGAGCCATTGTTCAGTACAGCCGGCGAGCCTCTATGAAATCGCCTCATAGGCGAAATAGCGGAAAAATTACAATTTCTGAAATCTAATATGCCTATTTGGAACTTTCACTATTCGCTTAAAATACTGTATAGCGGTAACACTGGTTCAATGTTCTAATCTTTGTTTAATAAAAACAATGACTTAAGCTTGTTACAGCTTTTTAATGGTATTTCTAAACAATTTGACATATATATTGCATTCGTAACATCCCTGATTTCTAGCTCAAAAAAAATTATATCCATACAGATACATAAACATACGAGAAGGTACATACACATATATATACAGTGCTTCCTACAAATAATCGGACACGCTTTATGCCCGCTGAAACTTTTTTTTGAAATCTAAAGAAAAATGTAGATGGAATTTTTGAAAAAATAAGGACACAGATAGAGTTTTTGGCAAACTTTTTTATGACGTCAATAATAAATAAACCAAAAGAAAATCAAATTTAAACTCTAAAAGGCTTGTGCGACAGTGAAACCCGTCCTTCTCGGTTGCCTTAAAACTTTGGCATATTGTTATTAATTGAGCTGCGAAAACTGCTATTTTTTTGTATTGAAACGCCTTTTTGAGTTTAAATCTGATTTTTTTTTGGACTTTTAAATTTTGGTGAAAATTGTTTGAATTTTTGTGAACTTAAATATGTAAAGTGCGAATGCAGAAAAGTTACATATAGCTTGAAAATCAATATTTTTCGATCGGATAACTCCTTTTTATCTTCAGGAAACTTCCAATAATATTAATACCCTATTGTTTATTTTACCATTTTTAATACTAACGATTTTAGGGGACTCATAAATGCTAGTTAATATTAAAATTCTATACTTTTTCTACTAAAATGTGTTTTTCCTGATATACACGAAAAAATTCATTTGCTTTGAGGTAGTTCAAAATATAATTTTTTTAAACAAAAACATTTAGAAAAATCTTCGTAGAAGAGCTTAACATTTCAAAATTTTTCCGCCCCGCATGAATTTTCGGATCACCCTATGTATGTATATATCGTTACCTGAAATGCGAAAAGACGTAACAAACATCATCGTTGAAATGCAAACAGTCATAACTAATAAAAAATTCAAAATCCACTTTTTAATTTATCATCGAAATACAACTCCCCACATCATTTCATGAAACACAATTAAAATATTAGTCACGACCTTTTCCATTTCCATTATGTCACGAACATGATTACTGAATATTCCTGGAACCTTTTCAAATTTGTTTGTAAAATTCTGGCCAGCTCTATGGTGTGGTAATCGCTGGCGTAATTTAAAAACATACTTTTCCAAAATTTCTTTTCATTTGTCATGTTTATAGACAACTTCTGTGAAAATAAACTGGTCCGATTATTCGCTGGAGCCAATGTTTGAATTTAAATATTTAGACATTTACAAAAATATCTTCAAAATAATCTGTACTAATCAAAAGCATCTTTAAACTAAAATTTGGCACTTGTTTGCATGCCGTTGCTTGTAGCTTAAAAATTGCACATTGTGTCTCTAATTAAAGTATGTATGTATGTGACAGTTTTGCTAACCGTTCGACTTTTTTACAAACATATTTAAGTATTAATGAAAATAATAACGTAAAGTAAGAGGAGTAAAAAAAAAACGTATTTTCTTTTGGGTTTCTTTACAAATTTGCACAACGAACAATAAAATATGTAGTTTATGACCAAGTCCAATTATAATTGGACCAAAGAGGTGATTGCCGTATTTTAAAAAAGCATTTGTTTTAAAGTATCAAAAACATATAAATACAGCTATTGCTAACACTTTACCAAAAAAAAAAAAAAACTATAAATTAATTTTTTAATATTAAGATTGCAAAACCCATTATGAAATCAAACAAAAATTTAACTAAATACATACTTACACATTATGTACTGTTCTTTAATGAAGTATTATTCTATTATTCACATTGTTTTAAATCGGAAACTTTTCTTAAAACTTTTTCAGATATTTATCTATAAAGTGGTATTCAAAAATAAATGAGACGTAAAATTCTATAACACAAATTTTCATTCTGAAAAAAACCCTTTAATTTTTAGAGAGTAAGTAAAAAAAAACTGCCATTTTGTTTTTAATGAGTATTAAAAAGTGTTGTTAAATTTAAATTCTTTGGAACAGATATTAACGTCTGAAATATAGCGCGTTTAAGTGAAAATTTTGCTACACAGTACGCATGAAATTTTAATTTGTGCAAGCGAACGGAGAAGACGCAGTATGGGGCGTTTTGGCTTTTTTCAAAGTTTCAGTAATTACTACACCCGCATTACTGAAAATTGGTTAACATACTAGCATTTAAGGACAAAATAAGATACGTATAAAGTTACTTGCGTTTTTAATGGGGGGCGTGACACCGCTCACTTATTATAAAATGTTTTATTGCACTGGACTGGCTAATAGGCAAAATATACCACCCAGTATGTGTGCCCATCGCGAGTACTTTCCATTTCGCATAGAATTTTGACATGGAACGTCCCATATGTTTTCTAGAATATTGTTAAAATTCAATATTGGAAGGCACTTTCCGTTGGCATCTGAAGTCGAAATAAACAACTAGCGGATACTATTAAATATATTCAATGATTGTTTATTTTGTTGTATGAAATATGAACGAATTATGTTACTCATACGCCATGTATCCACGCGTTTGATCAATTCTTAATTGGAAAACATTAACTATTGATTATGCGAGGTTTAGACTCTGGGCCTCCACAATTCCAAATATTGAATGTAAAAGTTTTTTAAATGTAGGGTGCTGAAAGCGTGAAAAGCGCTGAACGACTGAAAAGCTTGGTATGGAGTTTTAACTCTACGATCTTTACAATGGAAAGACTCTAATATGATCGCTATATGTCCCTCCACAAATTTGTATTTTTTAGTTAAATCCGACTTCAAAAAAGTTATAAATTCATCGGAATTTTTTTTGGCAGGTTGGTGGCTTTCTTGGCTAGCTCAGTGGCCCTGCAATTTCCTGCAGTATCTCTATGTCGCGGGACTCTTCTGAGGCTGACCGTGAAGATGGTGCTAATGTGATTAGAAGCTGATAGGAATTCCTGTGCAACCTTTGATCTTAGCATTACCACTATGCATTAATTCTATGAATATTTTTTTTTTAGTCTCTTACATACATACATTCATACATACGAACTACATAGGCACAAACATATAGATATTAAAGAGCTGTGAAAATTAAAATAATAAACTTTACTAATACATAATCGCACTTTTGGCTGAAATTTGCAGGCCCTACAGGTTGCAGTAAAATTAGAGGGGGACGTCATAACAGCCAATGGATCCATTTTAAGCGGATACGAGGGCCACGAGGTACAGTCAAATAGTAGTGGATCAACTACATCCATGTGTTCTTGCAGCTGTGCACGTTTTAGTGCAAATCGTCATAAAACGTGAGTACAAGATACGCACATACATACATACGTACATATATATGTACATTAGACTGCATCACTCCCCATACAAAAAAAAAAATCGGTACTGTTTTTCCGCCGGAATTAAAAAATCTATTATATTTTAAGACTTTCATCGAAATATTTCGGAAAAATATTAAGATTTACGTTTTCTGGACCGATTTGAAAAAATTGAGTTTTTTGTGAAAAAAATAGTTTGTTTAAGTATTTTTTGCAACAAATCTCCTTAGCTAACAAACTAGTTTAAGCTTAAAAAATTTGCATAAAAATATTAAAAAAAAAATCAATGGAATCACAATAATGACATTTTTGATGCTGTTTTTGAAATTTTTTCAAAGGCTGATTTAAGAAAAACTTGAATAACTCAGCCTAAACTGTACCGATTCATACTAATGAGGCATCATTGCAAAGGAATTCACCCTCATCCTTTTTATTTCTTTGCAAATACGCTCATTCAAAGAATGAAAGAGAAAGGTAAAACAATCGAGTCTCATTCCATATTGAATTAGGGTGTGTTGGTATTTGACAAAGAAAAACTTGGGACATGAATGATCTTTTTTTTGCAAAGAAATAAAAAGGGTGAGAAAATACCTTTCCACTGATACCTCACAGGTCTATGTCGTTAAAGTTTTGGCCCAGTTATTAAACTTTTTCTTAAACAAATCTTTGAATAAAGTTAGAAAACAGCATCAAAAATTTCATTATTATGATTACGTTGAAAAAATGTTTGAATAATTTTATTTAGATTTTTAAAGCTTAATTTGTTTTGTCATCTGAGGGGATTTTTTCGAAAATATCCTTTAAGAAACTATTTTAATTCATAAAATACTCCATTTTTTTAGGTATTTTTCAATCGGCCCAGCTCACGTAAATCTTAATATTTTTCCGAAATATTTTGGTGGAAGTCTTAAAATATAATAAATTTTGTAATACCGATGGAAAAACTGAAATTTTTTGTTGGTGATGCGGTCTAATGTACATATGTACATATCGTTAGTGATTTAGTATTTAAAATGTATGTATGTATGTCCAACTAAATTTTTTTTTCTATTTATATCTATTATAGGCATCAGTATAAAGCTCGTCGTTCGCCCTCGCATATACGCCATTTATTACCGGAAATTGTTCCAATGCAGGACCTAAGTTACGACACCCATAGCCTGAATACGGACGGGCTCGATATCGTGGATACATCCTCAGGCTCGCCTTCAAAACCGCACAGACAATTACTCAAGCGCAATGTGTCACTACTCTCTTTTCGTATTTAAAATACAATTACTATTGATTAGAATTACGTACTTAAGTATTATGTATGATTAGTTACATATATGTAGGTATGTAGGTAAGTTTAATTAAATACAATAATTTTTAATTCGCTGGTAATCATAGCTTTTAAAATAGTATGTATTTATTATTGTATAATACTTTCATGTGCAGGTGTTCGGAATCCTACATGCATGCATACGTACATACATATGTACATACATATGAACATTAGGGTTGCCCCTAAATCTCAATCTATAGTTCCCGGGGGCGTATGATGAACGCGAAAATCAGTAACCTTTGAATTGAACTATTAAATAACTGTAAAGTCTTAATTATTATTATGGCATAGGTAGTGTCTGCTTCAAAGCATACTTGATCGGTTATGGGTACCTGCAATTTAAAAATCTAGCTTTACTTTTTCGACTTTGGCCAACTTTTTTAGATCTCCGATCATTGCGCTATTGCATTGCACTAAGGTATAGGCATGTAAGTCAGCTTTTTTCGTACTTACAAAAAAAAAAAACTTAGTTTTTGATAAAGAAAACGTCAAATCAAATAACGGTGTATTTTTATAAAAAGGTAGCCAAAGCCGTTGCCTGTGAGAGAAATACATATTTCGTTTTGTGTTCTGTCTTTTTTTGCAGCTATTTTCGAACAATCATATTTCAGTTGACAACACTGGATCTCAAATTAATTAAAATTTTTGCTGTAAACCAATATAATTACCTAAAAATTAACAAAAACATAGAAAATAAAGAAAAATGTAAATACTTTAAGATCTATAACTGGTATTCTTTGAACATTTTTTTGTTGATTAAGAAACATACTTCCGACACAACCTTTGATTGTTATTTTTTCCTTAAAAATATAATTTGAAAAAGCTTTTAAAGTTTTTGACCGTTTTTGGACTTGTTTAGACTATCAAAATCGTGCAAAAATTAAGACTTTTGAGTTTAAATGGTCAGTTTCATGTAGCGTTTTTTTTCGTGATTTCTGAAAAAATTGCTTTTTTGTGAACTATTAAACTATTTGCTGTATGGAGGGAGCGAAGATCTCAATAAAGAGAGGAAAAAAGGCTGTTTGCAGTGTTGTAGCTGCAAAGGCTGCACCTTTTAATTTTTCAACATCCAAATTATATTTGAATATAAATAGTTTTTTATAACTAAGAAGCATTTTTATCTTTAATAAAAATATAAAAAACACTGTATTCAAACTTTTTTAATAGAACCACAAATTAAATGCTGCCACTTATACCGCTCGGTCAACGAGGGTTAAGATTTTTTGTATCGCAAATATGTGGGTAGTCATATAACAATATTTTGGCGCTTATAGTTTTTCTAAGTGTTTGTCCGTGATTTTTCGCCAATTTGGTGTGTGCGCCTTGGTATGTTACACGAATGCATAGATCTATAATTTTGCACCACCTCCGAGCGGAAAATGGTCCGAAATATTTTGGTGGACGTCTTAAAATATAATAGCTTTTATAATTCCAATGGAAAAATAGTACCGATTTTTTTTTTTGTATGTGGAGTGATGCAGTCTAATATACACACATATATCTTTAGTATAGTACTTTCCATACGTACACGACTTCGTCGAAATACAAAAAGCCGTAACTCACTACAAATCCAACATTCACTGTTTGATTGATTATGATGCATTTCATCGAATTATCACACATCATTTTGTGCAAAATAAAAAAAAATTAGTTAGTTATGGCTACTTTGCATTTAAGCGTCGATGTGAGATACGCCCCTTCCATACTATACCACCGATAAGTAATAGCTAATGATAACATTGATTACACCGAGCAAGAGTCAATTTTGCACTAAAAATGTTTTTAAATAAGTTTTGGAACTAATCATACCTTTGAAATTTCAAAGTCCTTTAAAAAGTCCTGTCAGAGAGAAGAAAGAGAGAGAAAATTTAAAGCGCAGTTTTACTATATTTTGCCCATAGTTGCTTGAGTATATTGACTGTATCGTGTGTTTTGTATTTTTTTTTTTTGTTTTTGTTGCATTATACCACTCTCAAAATATACGTCTCATTTAGACATAAAAATTATAAAAATTTTCCATAATGCATTGTTCAACGTAGTCAAGTCTTCAAATATTTTGAAAGTTAATTTGAAAGTACATAGGCTAGGTTAGGGGTTGAAGCGTCTGCCTTCATCCAACGTAGGAGAGAGGCACACTTAGATCCAGTGGGTATGGTGTGACACCAATTGAGAGGCTGGGCCAGATTTGTCGAGTTGTCCTACTCGAGGGTTCTACCGACCATCTTCGAGTCCTTCCTCGGAGGGATACGAGTTGAAGGCACATAAATAACCGAAAAAGGTTTAAATTTATTTATTTTTATTTATGTTTAATTTATGCATTTATAACGTTTCAAATCTACAGTCATATATTCAAGCCATCTATACACATACATACATACATATATAGGGCAGTAAAATTTTGCGAGTAAAATTATTTTATGAAGTCAAACTTTGCAAAGCTTTTCCATAGGAAAACCGGTTTTTACCGTGCAATCCGTGCAAACCATGCATCGTGCAAGGGTTTTGCAAGACTTCGAGAATACCCTTTTCACATTCGAAAATCCATTTTTTTTCTCAGGGCGATGTCCTAAGACAAGTGACGCATTTAATTTTGCATTACCTAGTATCGAGAAATGAATATGTTTTAATATGAAATTTTCGGAACTTTTTGAATACATTAGAATGCTGATTACATAGTTAGCAGTAATATAATCGAGAACTCATAAGAAATACATTATATTATTTATCACGCAGGTAATGCATCTCTTCTTATCCGACTGGGTGAGTATGTATGCACCTATGTGCGTATGCATGCATGTGGTGTACGTGAATTTTTTGTGAATGGTCGTTGAAGCGACCTTAATTTATTATAATGACTACTATGTGCTTTCCTGCGCTTCATTTTAAAATAAGTAGTATATTCATACTAGGGTGCTTTTTTTTGTGGCTATTGTTTTTTTTCACTCCTACCTCGAAATTATGTGAAAAACGCCTTAAAAAACTCACTGAAAATTTGAATCCTTAATATTAACATTAAGTATTGCAATTTTGCAACAATTGCAACATTTAATAGTGCAAATGATTTCCCATATAAAATACTGGTAAACTTCGATTTTATTTTCAAAACTCTACAGCTCAGAGACATTTTATGGTATGATTACAATCAATGACAGATTTTCTTCAGACCACCAAAGCCAATATTTTGATTAATTTCCCGTTTTTTGCCGCTATTTCGTAAACAACAAGAGCTACAGAAAAAATGTTAATGAAAATTTGTAGGAAATTCAATTTCCTCCACAAAAGTTTTGGAACATTAAAAAGCATTTCTTGAGATCTAGGGCTTTGAAGTTGAGCAACAATTTCTACAATTTAGCTCAATAATGAATGAAAATTCCACACTACCCCAACTTCAAAGCCAGCCCAATATTTCAAGATATATCGATGTTAGTGATTTGGTGGACCAGAACTTTTTTGTATAAAATTGAATGGCCTACACGTTTGTCATTAGCAATTTTTCTGTAGCTCTTGTTATTTACGAGATAGGGGCAAAAAAAACGAGAATTTAATCAAAATATTGGGTTTGGTGACCTGTACTAACTCGCTGATGGAAGTTAGAGTTACGCCACAATGGACACTTTTGTAGAACATTTAAATTCTGAAGAAAATCCCTCATCGACCATAATTCTACCATAAAATGCGTCTGAGCTATAGAGTTTAAAAAAAAAATCAAAGTTTACGTGTATTTTATATGGGAAATCGTTGCACGCCTTAGGCGGGTACTTAATATTAATCTTAAGGGTTAAAATTTTTTAGGTGTTTTCCACAAAATTTCGAAGTAGGAGTGAAAAAAAAAACAGTAGTCGCAAAAAACCACCCTAATACATACATATTGTAAATACGTATTTATCCAAATTTAAATAAGAAAACATTCATTATTTTAAATATACATATGTATCTATGTACATATGTAGGTAGATAGGTATTACAGTGGAATCCGCTTGACTCTAAGTCATTTAACTAACTCGCACTATCACCATCAAAATAAAGTTTGGCGAGTTAAAATGTGGCATAATCGAGAATGAAAGAATTAATTAGTAATAGTAGTAGTAGTAGTCATAACACCGAAACTAATCAAAATATGTATTTCATAGAATTTGCGCCACATACATACATACATATGTAAGTCTGCCTCGCATATAAACATGTGAAATTGAATAAATCAAATCTTTTCCGCTATTCCAAGTATTATTAAATGAAAAAAATACTATTGAATCTATTGAGGGGCTAGAA
Source organism: Rhagoletis pomonella (assembly GCF_013731165.1). Taxonomy (NCBI): domain Eukaryota; kingdom Metazoa; phylum Arthropoda; class Insecta; order Diptera; family Tephritidae; genus Rhagoletis; species Rhagoletis pomonella. Next base: position 6,125,614 of record NW_023458558.1, read on the forward strand.
AATTACAACTACAACTAAGCGGAATCGACTGTATATCTTCTTCTAGTTAATTTATAGGATACGAGCAAATGAATATGTTTTTTCTAAATTAATTTAATTGAGAATTTATTATATGAACATTTTATTATATACGTACATATGTAAATACATAGAAATCTAACATACTAATGCATGCGTGTATACCAAAATTTCTAAAACCAATGACAAGATCCAGTTAAATAAATATTTGATTAGTTTAAATACATTCATTACTACATAAGTGCTAGCGTGGGCCGAAAATCCACTGTTTAAGAATTTTGATTGGTTATAGCCAAAATATGATTCATTATGCTCTAAAAACAATCTGTGTGAAAGATTACAATTTAGGCTCGCCCAAGTCCATCAAATATCAAGCTGTGAAAAAAAAAAACTTTCTTACCGTATTCATATGGGCCCACAGCCTGTAAGGACCCATTACAGAGCTCTCATATAAATCTTAGATTTGTCTTTCGGAGGGTAAGCTGTCCCCTAGTTCTCTTGGGGTTGTAACATCTTAAAAGTTCTTCCGCCTGCCTTAGTACAGGCGTGTTCTCTCGCATGTGTTCTTCTGTTCTTAACTCTTTCCTGCTGCCATCAGGTATCACTGGGAGGAGAAGTTCTAGACCAGGGTTAGAACTACGGCAAGCTTAAATCGGAGTTAATGACATGAAAAATCGTAGCAGAAAATAAATTTCCGGAGTAGATTTTTTATAGGTCGCTCGTCATAATCCAACGAGACATTTTTTTTTAGTTAAGTATGCAAAATGGCTGCCGATCCTTATTTTATACTCGCCGAAAAATGCGTTACGCTATCCTTCAACAGTATCCCTGGAAAATTACCTGAACTCATTAAATTGTGTTTGTATTAAAAAGAAAAACAATTCTATATTCTATATTATGTTACACAAAGTACTCTTCTACATTCTTCCTTAGCGGTCTGTTCATTGAATATGTGCACTGGCGTCAGGTCTAGAGTGGCCTCCAGGGTAGAGGTGGGGCAGTTAGATATGCAGATGCACGCCAGCCGCTCAAACCTGGAGGTGCATGCGTTAAATACAATTTAAAAATTAGATGCGGCCTATTTTATTAGAAACCGGCTATTTATTTTAGTGATTTGAGATAGAAAAAAATAATAAAAACGGGATATATGAAAATCGGAGGGTTTAAAAAACTGCGATCCCTAACGTTTCACATGCATACATATGTATGTGTGTATATAAAATGTATTAAATGAATTTCGTACACAGGGTTTTAGAATTTCCACCCAAATATAGATAATTTTTTTTTTTAAATTAAGAAAAATCATAATTATTGCAATTACTCTTCGAATACACCAATTGATAATACTGAATGATAAAATTTATTGCTTTCAGCTATATTCTGAATTCGCCGATTTGGTTAGGTAAGAACTGGCAAAAACTTCCCTTACAAAATTTTCAAAAATGCCTTTAGCAATCCTTAAAAATTAGCTAAAAGTTGGAAAAATTGCCTGAAAAAGTTTAATTCATATTGACACTTAGCAAATAATTGTTTTTTTTTTTTTTGTTTTTACTTTATTTACTGTTTTCCATTACAATGAACCACAGGATACATTTTAGATCACACTGTGTAATAGAGAAAATTTACTTTTTGAGTGTCCCAGTAGTACTAAGATTAACAATTTTCTAGCATTCTGAACTTTTCACAAACAAACAACAAAGCTTTTAACAATATTTTATGCTTTATTCATTTCAAAAGTTTTTTCTCATATTAAAATCAATTCAAAACTGATGATTTTATAAAATTTTTAGTATATGTATCTCCGAATTTAATTTTTCTTAATTCTACGAAAATCGTTTTCAGTTACGAATATTTTTTTTTTTAAATTCATATTCACTGTACGATTTTGAGATTTCAAGTTGTATCTTCGTTTGGGACCATATTCGCCTATGCTAAATCCGGTGGAAACAATATGGTCTAAAATGAAGTAATTTGTCAAACCAAGTATGGATGTGCCCAATGTTGAGGGTCCAGGAGCAGAGGCTGCAGTACTTGGAAAAAGATTGATCATGCCAAGGTAGCCATATCAGGTGGAGATTGTGGTGGAGCAACGCAGCATTGCTTTTCATTTCATGCTAAGTATGTATGCAAGTATGTACAGCAATGGTTGAATTGTTCTCTTTTCCTTAAATGAAAATAAATAATTGCATACATAGAGCTAAAGACTTGCACAAATTTCGTATATACATACATAAATATGTGTATTTCCATTGAATGCAAGGTATAAAAAGTTTTCTGAACTTAATTTGAAATTGTCCGAACTTAAATTGTAACTTTCTGAATTTGAAATGTAATTTTCTGAATTTGAATTGCAACTTTCTGAATTTAAAATGAGAATTCTGAATTTTAATTGCGGCTTTCTGAATTTAAAATGGAAATTCTGAATTTGAAATAGAAATTTTGAACTTTAATTGTAACTGTCTGAATTTAAATTGCAACTTTCTGAACTAAAACTAAAAAAGAGTGTAGACGAATTGTTTAACTTCAAACGCTTAACCAAAATTCGGGTATAATTGCGAAAATGGTTTTATTAGAATTTAGAGTGTTAGAAAATGTTTGAATAAACTTTTTTAATTACTTGCTCAGGACTATGGACTCTATTCCGTTATTATAGGCAATATTTAGTCTTGCGTTGTAAAGCCTGCAAAAGTGAGAAATAAAGAAAAAATAAACAAAATGAAACTAAAGATCTGCCAACACTGCCAAATTCATAACCCCAGCAAAGAATATCTTAGAATGTATTGCACAATAGAGCGTATTACGATATATGGGCAGAAAAAAAGTTTGATTGTTGACTGTTTGAATGTTTCAGTACCACAAACGAAAATACATAATAGCTCTGATCCAATACTTTTCGTGAAAAATCCTGTAAAACTGTCAAACAGCAAAATTACTCTCTGAAGTGAGAGTAAAAAGTGAGTAGCAAAACAAAAATTACGGGAACAAAAAAACCATTTTTCCTGTAAAAACGTCAACCAGTGATTGCTTGACACTTTTCATGATATTACCAGAAGAAAAAGTTCGGGTAAAATCTCGCAACTTCATTCTCTACACAACTCTCCAAGCTAACACTTTAAATTTTTATTGAAGGTATATTTTAATATATGCTACCAAAATCTGTGAAAAACGCAATAAAATTTTCCAAATCCAAGCACAATCAATATTCGCAAATTAAACTCGACCTTCTCAGCGGCCTTCCATTATTTTGAATACTTTTGAATTTTGAATTTTTTTATTGTAAGCACAAACGTATACATATGTACATACTAACATCGTTAGGGTGTTCTCATAATGTAACTATGTACATACACATGTACATATGTATTTCATTAATTCATAAATATATACAGCCAATGTTTGTTCATTCATATTAAATTACGGTATTCTCCTTCCTTAAGCCATCAAAAGATACAAAGCAGCAAACTATACACTTACAAAACCATATCATTTAATAAAAAGTTACCTTCAAACTACGAACCTATGTATATGAGTAAACAAATGCACAGTACATTAATTTATTCAAATTTGAGATATCAGATAATGGTCATGTATTTTTTCCATTATTACCATTCATCAATGATCGAATTTACCTACCAAAACCAGGTGTACAAGTTATAAATATATATGTATACAATTAAATATGTATGTATGTATGTATATAAATACACCAAACATATGTTTGTAAGCATTTTTCCGTAACTTACAGTTTATCTAATTCTTACCGTTAGAATTTGAATGCAACAATTTTTTTGTTTTTGTTTTATATTTACGTACGTAGATCTAAACTTGAAATTTATACTAAGTAGATACCTATGTATGAAATATGCATACTAAATTATATACATATGTACATCCATACTTATGTATATGAATATATATTTATGGATATGTTTTTATCACTACATCGCAGTTGATTGACAAGTTATTGTATGTTAAATGCATTTAAAATAACTAAAAGGCGATACTCGAAAATGAGATGGCAAGTTTTTTTTCTTTTACAAAATAAGTAACAAAAAACCTGTTAAAAGACTTTGTAATATAAAGAAACTCGAAAAAATATAAAATAAATTTACATGAATACTAATGGATACTGTTACGATTTTTACTTTGTAACCATTCCCTCGTTGTGATTTGAGGGAATTTGGTTTTATAAATTTTTTGTTCAACCCCACAGATGAATGTCGCATTCGTTCAAAGTGTATGGACCCCGCGCCGCATTGGTCAAAGCAACGTCCCAGAAAATAAAATATATAAAAAAGGTTTCGCAAACCTCTGATTGTATTTCTGCCATGAAAAACAGTTTTTCATAATTTACATATAATATCGGAAAAGGGCGTGGCACCTCCCATACAAACCGAATATCCATACTGCATATCACTGGAAGTATTTTTGGTAGAGTACTGGAACTTGGTATGGAAATATATGAAACAAACGGCAATAACGCAAATTTGTGTTATTTCCCAATTGAATGTGAAATAACATAAATTTGCTTTATTTCATTTCTCGTTGAGCCATAAAACCAACTTTTAAACTTAACAATTGAGTAATAAAGCAAAATAGTGCACATATGTGGAAAGTAACCCAGTTACATTTGACCAAAAGTAGTACAAGAACAAGTTAAATGGACGGATTTGTAAGTCTACATTTTTTGAAAGTTCCCAGCGTCGCAATGGTCATCGTCCCCCGCCCCCCTCGCTTAATAAGAACGAGAAGAAAGATTTTGACACTGCCTTATTTGAAAAATTTCCTTTAAAATTTGACTATAAGGCAGCCGAATGTCAGAAAATAAAGCGAAAAAGGTGTTTTATTACTTCATCTGTTTATTGCGCCATGGTTTCATGCAAAGATTTTGAGGTTTTACAGCAATATTTTCAACATATTAAAAAGCATGCAGACGAAATTCATACAAAAGCGCTATGTCCAATTTGCCGAGCAGTTATTAACGACGACGCTTTCCCTATGTTTTGTTAGACTTTTCATAAGTAAATATATTAGTTAAATTGTATTTTTGGAATAAACAAAGTTATTTTTCCTTTTGTCAGAATTAATCTCTTATCTTAAAAATTTTTAAATTTAATTAAATTTATATTTAATTAAATTTTTAAATTTAATTTTACATTAAGTTCGATAACAACTCGCCTTAATGTTTATTTTTAGATAGAATTTTTTATTTATTTTTTTTTATTTTTAGATAGAGGGAAACGTTTAGTTAATAACCAATGGTTATACATATGTATGAGGAATGGATTTGGGGTGGGGATGCGGAGGGGGTTTGGCATATAAAACCGCACCCATTAAATAGAGAATAGTCAAACTTTTAGAAAAATCACCCTTTCCTTCTATGACCGCTCTGCAGACCCCTAGGGATCTATTGGAAAATCCGATAAAATTAGCATTTTGACAGAGAAAATGTAGACACGGCTTACTCCAACTACAGAATTTTTGCGCAAAATACCTTTCTGCATTGGCCGCGCTTAGAAAAAAGAAACCCTCATCAGTCCAACTTCGGCTACGCTGACCCAGTATCTTTTACAGATAAGTCCATATCCCAAACCAAATTCATTAATACATTTTAATTCAAAAGTTTGAAATCTTTATTGAAAACCAGCGTTTAATCGTTTAACCACACGCGTAAGTTAAAATTTATTGATTCGGGTTACAGGTTTGAAAACAAACACCCAAAATTATTGTACAAATAACCGAACCGTACCCAACAAAATACCTTTTGCTTGTGGGAAAGTAAGGCTTCCTCAAGTGGGCCCCGAATTTACCAAAATTAATATTTTTCAATGATATTCAGGCAGAACCGAGTTTTGTAGTCGAAAAGTACAGTTTGCAAATTTTGTTGCAAAACTCCAAATAGTTTTTTTTTAAATCAACAATCGAAAATTTTTGCAGTGTTTTCGAAATTATTATTTTTCTTTGAAAGTAACTGTCCAACTGAAACAGATTTGTAAAACATTAAACTATGCAATGAAATTATTTGCGTTACAAAAATATTTTTTTTTTGCTTTTCAATATTTTTTTTTTATGAACAATTGAACATTTAAACAATTTCTGCGCTTCTGGACGAAAATTTTTAACAACAACTTATGAAATAAACATTTCTGCATTTATCTATGAAAAAAATGCGTGCATTTCGATATAGTTTGGTCGGAAGGAATAAATTCTTATTTGCCAGCGTGCGCGCCCGATTCTCATGATCCAATGATCGGATCTAAACCAGATTAGTACCACCTCTGAGACACTACCTTCCCGATAGAAAACGAATTATCGAAATCGGTTGACGTGGTACAAAGTTATGCGGTAACATACAACTTGATGACCGTCTCCTGTTTTGGACGTCGGTTAAAAATTGTTGAAAAAAAAAATTTTGTAACGCAAATAATTTCATTGTATAGTTTAATGTTTTTTAAACCTGCACCCAAAAATTGTTTAATTCGGACACTTACTTTCAAAGAAAATTAAAATTTCCAAAACACTGCAAAAAATTTTCAATTTTGATAAAAAAAAAATTGTTGGAAGTTTGCAAGGAAATTTACACAGTGTACTTTTCGACTACAAAACTCAGCGCTGCCTGTGTATCATTGGAAAATATTAAGCTTGGTAAATTCGGGGCCCACTTGAGGAAGCCTTACTCTTGTTAAAATTTCGATTCTAAGAACAAAATGTTTTTTAAAAAACAAAAAGTTAATAACATTTGAAGGATTTCTTATTTTATTTAATTTCATTGCGAATATACTATAAAAAAGCAAATTTTGTTTAGAAGAAAATATGAAATTTTATATTTTTCCCCAAATAGGGATTCATTTCTTCCCGTTTTTCTTATTCTACTGACCTAAGGCAGTGTCAAATCAAGCTGTCACAACTGATACCACCTTGTATTATCGCATCATGGGAACTACCCTCTTTTTTGTATCAAGATGGAAACTGTTATAATGCCTCTAGTAAAAAAGAGGATTCGGACTCCTGAACTGAAACTCGTTTCAGGGCTGTCAAGTTTTCGTGGTTTTTTCTTAAAGCCCTGTATGCAGCTCTCAAGAAAACGGTCAAGAAAAAATTTCCATTATTTCGCGTGTGTGTCCAAGGAATTTTGACATTTTTGATACCTCACAGCCTGTTGCCTCACTCTTTCCTCAAGAAATAATGGAACGGGCATATATTTCTGTTGCAAACCTGGGTTGCCTTGTGCTCTTTTTTCAAAAAAAAAAACTTTAGAAAACCGTAGTAGAAAGCGTAGTAAATTTCTTAAGAACTGCGTACTGCCTTAAGGAAATTTGACTCAAGAAAATTTCTTAGCCATTTCTTCTACGTCATTTTATATGGAGTTTTTGCTTTTCTTGAGAGCTGCATACAGGCCTTTAAGGAAATTTGACTCAAGAAAATTTCTTAGCCATTTCTTGTACGTCATTTTATATGGAGTTTTTGCTTTTTTTGAGAGCTGCATACAGCCTTAAGCCTGATATATACAGTTCAATGCGAGCGAGAACGTTAAAATATCTTACAGAATTATAGAATAAAAACTAATTTAAAATGCATAATATGCCTTTTTTTCGAGCTCACACTCAACTGTGTGCGGACGCGAGGCATTCGCATGTGAACGGCAAGTTTTGACAGATGTGTGTGAGCGTCCATAAGAATACAAATGGAATTATTGGCCTGCTCATGAGGCTAGGTAAAATTTTGACAGCTTATAAACATGTATACACATATTATTGCTTGGCGGTAATAGAGGGAACATAAAATAAAAGTCGAAAAAGCACAAAGGAAGCGCACGTTACTTGCAAGTTATAAAATAAATATAAATTTTAATAATTTCAGCGACACACACAAATAGAGCTTTCGCACGGGTGTCCCTGCGGATATCCTGTTATCTTCAAAAAACACCACGATTCGAACATGGTTTAATAAGAAAAAGTGTCGTTTCAACATATATGTAATACTCCTATATGGGCAGTAAGAGCTAGTACCGTCCGAAAACACTACAGTACAGATACATCAACCCTGCAAAAATCGTTGGACCATGTAGTCTATTTGTGGTATATTGGAGTACTTACAAAAGTGATCCTCTGTCATGCTGTAGCGGACCAACTCGTGTCTCTGCACCAGCTTATTGTTACCCGATCACTGCTCGTGTTTTAACGAAATGTGATTGAAGTTAAGCATTTGAAAGTACATTTGCATGTCTGGCTGTAGCTGAACGTGTAGAGATGCTAGCTGTTATTTCTTAGCTCCCAGCATGTTCGGGTTCGAATGTCGTCAGAGGCAACATATAATTTTTAATTTTTGTTTTTGGTTTTTATTCATTTCAAAAAAAGCATCTGCGAAGTGAAGAACAAAAGCATGTACAAACAAAAAAATATAACGACAATGTCATTGGAGTATGTTAGGAGTAGTTTTGTGCTACTCTGATGTAATGCAGAGATGGAGTATATGGTCCTGCCCTAGGACATCGCAATGTTAATTGGACCATATTTTTTATATGAATTGTGGTTAATTTTGGAGTACTCCTTGGTCCTTCGGGAGTACTCTTTACATGCATGCACGGAGTAGTCGCGATTTTTGCAGGGAATAAACACGTACGAAAGAAAAGAAACACATACGTTTATAAATAAACATGTACACAACACATATACAAAAACGGCACTCAAGTACACAATGCATTGACAAAAACGGTACTAGACTGTCTCCCTTTGATTTCGGAATGCTTACACATTGAGAAGTTAGCTTACTGCCAATATAGAAGTATTACATATATGCGTTTCAATGATCGAATCGAGATTTAATTTATTGTTTTATATTACATTTTCATTGGCACCAAATCGAGCCCTAGCGTGACGTGAGCGACATTTTTTTGAAAATTTTCTTTTTGATGCAAAAATATTCCAGAGCATCTAGATGCATTTCTGCATCAAAATGAAAATTTTGAAAAAAATGTCGCTTACGTTATTTTGGCGGTTAGGGCTCGAAATGCGTCTATCAGTCATTTGAAGGTGTTTACACTGCTTGATCCGCATTTGCTTTGACTTCTTATCAACAGAAAAGGGAAGACAAAAACAAAATGAATGTTAAGAAACACTACATTTATTATAATTTTAACAATTTTGGACACAAAAAGGGAATTATTCTTTGACTAAACTAAAAATGAACAAAGGTTATATATAAGTTAACAATTTTTATACACAAATTTCAAAGATTTATTCATTTCATTGAGTTTGTTTTGATTTTGAAAAATTCAAAATGTCAAAAACAAACAAAAGGTTTTGTATAACTTTTATTTCTGAGTGAGTTCAATAAAATAGTACGGCAATTGGAACGCAATCTATAAGAAGTGAAAACACGTTATAATTGTAACGAGTGGAAACAACAGGTAGGTTTTTAGCATGTTTTTTTATCCGTACGAATTGATCAAAAAGAAAGCATACTAAAAAACGTACTCAAAAATGGAAAAAAAAATTTAACAACAAAATGAATACAAAAACTTGAACTGTGTTAACAACAACGGAAAATTTGTTTGGGTAAAATAATTTATCGGTGCTATCAAGAAAAATTGCCTAAATAAAAAGAGTTGATCGCAAAACTTGATCCAGATTTCTATCAGCATCACAAAGATGTTGGATTAGCAAGACTTTTTTTTATTATAATAATGTTAAATAATAAATGAAATCTCCATCGGCGATCACTGAAACGCAGCTAGCAACGTATACGCGAAAAACCAATGCTGCCACTTTTTCTCATTAAACAATGTTCCAATCGTGGTATTTTTCGGAGATAACAGGGTTGCTTTTAGCATTCAGTTTCTTAATGCAGAAATGGAATGCATTTAGTTGCATTTAGGTGACGAATTTTGTATGGATAAATACGCATTTAGAATAGAATTTAGAGCTAAATATATAGAAATATATATAGTCTGTCAAGCTTGGTGCGAAGACCCCAAATATGTTCCAAGCATAAAAAACATCTTAGGAATGATAGAATACAAGATTGCGAACGGAGGCGAATAGGAGGTTAAAAGAAACTGTTACATTAGTCAGTTATCTTAATATTCCATTTTTCGACAGGAAACGTGTTTTAACTAGTGGTTTCACGAAAAAAAACTAAAGTAAAATATGATTATTTTTCTGTCAGTTTCCATATTAAATTCAAATAAAAAATCTTCAATTAGTACCAAAAATAGTACTAATCATTATAAATGTAGAAAATGCAGCCCATCAAGTACACAATCGCAGCCAACATCAAAACGTGTAGCACAGATGCCTTTTTGTGTCTTTGCGAACGCCGTTATGCGTAGAGCGGCATAATTTCTGTCCAGGTGTTTTTGAAATTGATCTTTTGTTTGGTGAGTGAGAATTTGCACAAGTGAAGTAATTCAGTAAAATTATTAAAAGTTCCTTATTTTGTTTAGTAAATTGCAAAAACCAATGCCCACCGATCCCTAAAAGGGTAAATACGGACAAAAGCAGTCGCTGTTATTAAGAAATAGTTTTGTTCTGAGTCGCAGATTACAAGACGGAAAAACAAAACGTAGTTTAAAATGGCGCCAACAAAGAATACCCGTGCGGTCTCGAAACAGGCTGCAACGTCAAAAATGACCACATTATTGCCCCTGACACGAAAGGGACTCAGTCAGCGGAGCGCAATTAATGTTCAGAATCAAAATGTGGATATAATACAGACGCGCGGCAAACGTAAGGCCGAACATAGCCCCGCTAAAAATGATAAAATCAAGCGATCTGCGCTTGGTAATCTTACAAACAATGTTAAATTAATGACAATGACGAAGAACACAGAGAATTCCGACGGTGACATAAAACAAAATCAACTTTTTTCTAAAAGGAAGGAAATTCACATAACCGAATCACAGGCGCATGTGCTCAAGGAGACACAGAATACGATAGGAAGTGATGATGTTAGTTCACGTCAAATTGCACAGAAAAAAATCGCAACTAGAGCAAGTACGCGGAATGCCAATACAACTAATACGACAAATGCCAGCATTTTGGAAGAGTCGTATAAATTGGCGCTATCAAATGTGAATGTTCTAACAACTGCGCCTACAGCGAAATTGCGTAAATCGGAAAAGGCTACAATACTGCCTCCACTACCGGCGGCACCCATTCTAGTAGCCGTTCCAACAAAACTATCACAGTCCAACAAACCAGTACGGCGCATTTCTAACGAATTTAACAAGACTGAAGAAAGTTTGTATATGTCCGCACTGGAGGATATTTCTAGTAGCGAGTCTATGCGCCTGTCTGGCAATTTTGAAGCTGCTAAGCGGATGTCAGCCCTAATATTACAAGAGAAAAATAAGACTGAAGGCATAACAGTTGAAGAAACTGGTGATAAGCCACCGCCTGCAACGGTGCCAGAAGGTGTGGAAGATTTCGACAAGACCAATTGGAATGATATCTTTCAAGTGTCGCACTATGCAATGGACATATTTAATTACATGAAATCCCGTGAAGTGGAGTTTCCTATAATTGATTATATGGAAAAACAAATTCATTTGACTAAGTGGATGCGCACATTGTTAGTCGATTGGATGGTTGAGGTTCAAGAGACATTTGAGTTAAATCATGAAACGCTATATTTGGCAGTAAAAATAGTAGATCTCTTTTTGTGTCGAGTCGTTATCAACAAAGATGTGTTGCAATTGCTAGGCGCAGCTGCGCTCTTTATAGCATGTAAATTTGATGAGCGTACTCCACCCTTGATTGAAGATTTTCTCTATATTTGCGATGGTGCGTACAAACATGATGAACTGATACATATGGAAATGACTACCTTGCGCACAATTAACTACGATTTGGGGATACCTTTGTCATACAGGTTTTTGAGACGCTACGCTCGTTGTGCTAAAGTTTCAATGCCAACTCTCACATTGGCCCGATATATATTAGAGTTGTCACTTATGGACTATGCTACTATTCAATTTAGCGACTCTAAGCTGGCATGTGCTGCTTTGTTTATAGCTTTACGCTTACATGGCGATAAAAAACCCTGGACACGAACTCTCGAGTTCTACAGTGGGTACATTCTGACTGATTTTGGCGAAATAGTGCCAGTTCTAAATGTTGGGTTGCATCGTAAACCAAAAGTGAAAACAATACGCAGCAAATATTCTCACAAAATTTTCCATGAAGTGGCCAAAGTATCACTACTTACAACAGAACAACTTTTCGAGGACAATTTAGACCTGAATACTAGCATAAAAATAGAAGATGTAAAGAATTCCTAATATTTATTTTTATATAAATACTATGCCAAGTAACAAAATTATTTAGCTAAATTAAATGAATACGCAAATTTATTAATACACACATCGCTCGAACAATGTAATAGTAAACAGTAAATTAAACGATCCTCACCTTCATCATAGCATACCTCATCCATGGCACACTTAATGCTTTTATATGTAAACTATCATGGTTGTTGAATTAGTTTATATATTTTTGTTCTAATTTTAAGCACGTCCGTAATGCACTTAAGACATATTTGTTTATTTGATAAACGCATTGCGCATACATTTCGTAATTTGTGTCTCGCTTTTGGATTCCATTATACACAAGAATAAAATAAATATTTCGAATGTAATTGGCGCAATAGTACATTTTGCAGTCTCGTTCAGTTACACAAGGCGAGAAGTCATGTATTTCCAAAGCGAATCCTTTAGCCTGTTTGTGCTTGGTCAACTCAGGTAGCAAGGAAACATTGTGAAATCGACGTTAATAGGTACAAAATGTTAAAGCAATTAGTAGCCTATGCATGTAAATCATCGATGGAAGCTAATTGGTGTGATAACGAATACGCTTTTCAATGCTGATCCGAAATCGCATCCAAAATAAATAAATTTTGTAAGACACTTTCTATAAACCCATACCTAATTTAATAAAGCATCAATTAATTCAAACAAGTTTTGGACTTTTAAGCATTTTTATGTTATATTATAATATTTCTATGTTATATAAGTTTCGCATGTGTTCCCTCTTTTGTTATATTTTATTTTCCATATATTAATTTCAGTATAAATTGTGACTTATATCAGCTTGCATATTCTTTTTAAGCTTTATGTTTTACATTTGAAATAAAGTTATGCGACGAATAGAACAGTTGATAAATTTTGTGTAGTTAGCTGTATGCACATACTTACATACATACTGGCGCTCACGTAAAGAGCACACATTTATTTTTTACAATAGGGTTCTTCTCTGAGTGTGGCAAAGCTTATGCACGGTGCACGGATTGCACGGTTTGCAAAGTTGTCCCATACGAAAACTGGGTTTTGCCGTGCAATCTGTGCACCGTGCAAGGGCTTTGCAAGACTCAGAGAATACCTCTAATTCCACCAATGTTTTACGTGATGCATTTTTTCTTTCAAAAATATAATAAAAATAAAAAAAAAAATAAAAAATTATGGGTTTTGCAGAATTTTGAAACCTGCAAATTATTATACTTAAATTGCATACCCAATAACTTTGTAAAAATTTTGAATAAAAAGCTGAAAACATGGAGTTTTTTTATGAATTTTATTAAATTTTCCTGAATTGTGCGCAAAGTTTTAAACTTTGACTTATATGGTTGATGATATGGAATTTACTCACGGTGGGGAGAATACAGAGTATTCTATCATTCTTGGAATTTACTACATTTTTATAAAAAATGCACCAGAAGAATGTATCACGTAAGACATTGTGAATATTGTAAAAAACAAATGTGCTATTTCGTGAGCTAAATCGAAAAAAGAACTAAATAGTAGCTAAAATGAAGAGCTAAACTCGTTTTTAAAGTTTAGCATTTATTGACGTAAAGTTGCTTTTACATTTTCCGCAATGTTAATAAAAAAAAAACGAATTTTATAAATTTAATTGCTGAAAAAAATTTTTTTTTTATTTACTTCTCTCCCTAAGGTAAAAACAAAATCCGTGCGTTCAGAAAAAGGATTTTGTTCTAATTAATTTTTGAATTCTTTAACCTAGATCTAAGAGTTTATGGTGGAGTCTGTATTATCCCGTGAGTACAAATGTATGTTTTTCCACTGCATTTCGAAATTTGTAATTTTATCAACGCTTACGTTTTGGTTTTCGTTTTCTACCCCGAGAAAGAATAAACCGTCTGAGCTTACGGAGCTCGAATTACTGCCCGGTATAGTTTGTGTGCTCCCGCGTACGTAGTAGAAACTAATCGACTTACTTGCCCATTTTTCATTTGCTTACGCGCCGCTGTGGTGTAGTGGTAAGCAGTGCGCGCTTCCACTCCGCAGCACCTGGGTTCAAGCCCTGGTCAAACCACCATCGCAAAAAAATTGTATAAAAAGGTTTTTTCTTAACAGCGGTCGCCCTCGGCAGGCAATGGCAAACCTCCGAGTGTATTTATGCCATAGAAAAACAGCTTCTCATAAAAATACAATCGCCCTTCGGAGTCGGCATAAAACTGTAGGTTCCTCCCCTTTATGTGGCAACATCAAGGCGCACGCCTCAGATCGGAGGAGAAGCTCGCCCAATCTATTACATATGTATATTATTATTCATGCCAATTCTTAATACTGCCTGGGAGTTTGTTCTCCGGGAATTTGTTTCTTCCGAGAAAGAAATCCACCAATAATTAACACCCAGGGAGTAGCATTTTCCCCAAAAATTTGGGAGGATGAAATTCGAACTTCAAAAAAGCTGTTTGACACTTTTTTGAGAGCTCAACTCCGCTATTTAATATAAAAAATCCTCGGGGAATTTTTATTCATGATAGGAGGAAAGGGAAAAGAGAGAAAACTCCCGGTGAGTTTCTGTTGAGAATCGGCCCGATTATTATTATTACACGCCATTTGCATTAGGGATGGAACTATGTATAAATCGAAATAGAATAACATGATGTCATTGAAAATAGCCCGAGATCACTAAAGCCAAATGAATTTTCGTCAACACTTCGTCGCCTGGGTAAAAGATTGTCGTAAGCGCAGTTTTGACAATTTTTAGTTCTAGATGCAGTTATATATTTTGAAATAAGGTCTTTCGATTGGTGCTATCAGTTTTTAAATATCTCCTTTAGTTTCCGAGATATTGACTAACATTTTTTTGATAATTTAGTAAAAATTTAGTTAGTGATGCGGTCATATTAAACTAATCAATATCTTAAAAATGGCGTTCTCCATTTTTGGATATCTCCTTTAGTTTACGAGATATTGAGTAAAACGTGTCGTTAATTTAGTAGAAATTTTGATCACATTTTGTCGTATTTCATATAAAGTGGCTTCCGAATTGTGGACAAATGACGCTTACGACAAAATTTTACTAAAGAAAATCTTTTATAAACTCAAAACTAATTAACAGTAAACATTAAAAATTAAATAATTTAAA
>NW_023458558.1:6161023-6222435 GCF_013731165.1 Rhagoletis pomonella
AAAAAAAGTAAATAAAATAAAAACCGCGTAAATTATAACCATCACCGCGCGAGCAATTTCTGGATGCTCATATAAATAAGCTGCAAATTTTAATGCTGGCTGATAGTTGAGAAGCTGCTTTGATCTTGAAAAGTACTACTGCGAGCCGATTACTACTATAACAAAGCGAAAAATACGCAAAAAATAAGAATGAAGCTTCAGTTGTTTACATACACGTTGGTGTTATTTGTGTCTTTTGTGGAGATTTTTTCCGGACTCTGTCGACCTTTTGCCACGGCTACGAGTGGTTATCAAGAGTTCAGAAACTACGGTTATTACGGACGGGATAGACATGGTGGCAATCGTCGCGCTGGTCGGACATTTAGCGATATTGCGCGCGTAATAAATCCGCAACCATATGCCTTCGTTGGTGCAAGACCTTTTCCTGGACAGCCATTCAATCCACTTGGTTAGGTGTCCACGGGCGGTCCACAAATTTTAGGATGTGATATGACAAATTACATAATTATTTAAGTTATACTATGTAATAGCTGATTTGTTGATTGATTTTAATCTAATAAAATAGTGCGACTTTTGTGTTTAGTTGAATTCAATATACATACATACATACATGTATGTATACATACGTATTTAACTCGGTGCGATACATATGTATGTAAACTGAAAATTTTAACAATCTATTAGACTGCTCTGAAATTCTATTGTGTATAACCAGTATACATCGCTTGTATGCAACAAGAGCATAATAACTCAAAAAATAAAAATATTCCAGAGGATAATTATGACATCAAACTTTACTTTGGATCCTTACTTTGTCAAAGTGTGTTTTGTTATTATAATTGCTAGACAATTAGGGAAGTATGTAGTGAGAAGGCAGGCTTGCTTTATACGATAACACTGTACGGCAAAATCAACTTTTTTTCTGGGTATTGGTAAAGGAGATTAAACCTCTTTTTTTCGATATGCATATTTGTATACTTCGTATATAAAATTTTTAGAAAAAATACATCTAAACGAAAAAATACCTTTTTTTATAAAAAAAAAATATTTTAAACAAAAAAATAACTAACCGCTTTTTAAAAAGTTGTGATTGTTATAAAGACGATTTTATCCCCTTTCTTCTGATATGCATATTTGTATATTTCGTATGCAAAAATTTGAGAAAAAAAAACATTTAAAAGAAAAAATACCTTTTTTTTAAAAAAAAAAATATTTTAAACAAAAAAATTACAAACCGATTTTTGAAAGGTTGATATCGTTGTAAACGCGATTAAACCCTCTTTCTTCTGATATGCATATTTGTATACTTCGTATATAAAAATAAAAAAAAAACACATTTAAATGAAAAAATACCTTTTTTTATAAAAAAAAATATTTTAAATAAACATTACTACCCAATTTTAAAAAAATTGGTATCGTTGTAAATGCGATTAAACCCCTTTCTTCTGATATGCATATTTGTATATTTCGTATATAAAAATTTGAGAAAAACCACATTTAAAGGAAAAAATTACTTTTATTAATAAAAAAAAATATTTTAAACAAACACATTACCAATCAATTTTTGAGCAGTTAGTTAAAAAAATTACTAATTAGTAATACAATTGGATACTCTATTTAAATAAAAAAGAAAATTGTCTTAAATTTGTATATATAACCTGTTATGTAAAAAATCAAAAACTATGATCTTTTTATATTTTTATATGCCTTAGACTTCTGTTACATATACTTTTGCTTTATTTTTAATAGTGCTGTGGGTGAACAAGAACGAATTAACGCTTAAAACACTATAAATTATTTGTTTTATTTAAACACGTTACTCAATTGTATTACTAATCAGAATTTTTCTTAGAAATATTTTTTTATAAGAAAAAATTGGTATTTTTCCTTTTAAGTGTTTTTTCTCCAATTTTTATATACGAAGTATACAAATATGCCTATTAGACGAAAGCGGGTTTAATCGCATTAACAACGATGCCAATTTTTAAAAAATCGGTGACAAATTTCTTTTTTTTATATTATTTTTTGATAAAAACAGTTATTTTCCCCTTTAAGTGTTTTTTCTCAAATTTTTATTCACGAGATATACAAATATGCATATCAGAAGAAATTTAAGTTATTTTTTTTTTGTTTAAAGGTTATCTGGTTATGTGGTTATTTTTTTTTTTTGTATTCGGCTTACAACAATAAAATACACTACAGAATAATAATTTTTTAATTGATAAACAGGCAAGTTAGAACACCTACAATATAAATTCAATGAGCCTCATGAATATAAAGTGAGCCTAAGAGCACGGCAATTTTAACTACTCGAAACTTGCACTTTATTGTACTGAAATTGATTGGGCTACAAAACTGCATACTCAAAAATTCTAAAAAGTGAAAAGGTTTTAAGTTTTGATATCCATTTTTTGAAATTCGCTTAAATTTTGCGAATTTCGTAGAAAGATTGCAACATGGTTTTATGTATATAGTTTTGATTGTGGAATGAGCTAAATTTTAAATGAAAACTAACTACTGTACTGTACTGTTTTATTGTAATTTTTGATCGTGACTTCATACCAAAATAAGAACTTTCACTGTATGAAAACTATAAAGTATAAATATGCTCGGTGTATCCCTTTTTTTCTTAATTTCAAAATCGGAAACCTTTTTTTCAAATTGCAATTTTTCGATTAACCCGAAACCCGGTTTTGGAGAAAAGGCGAATAATCGAAAACGCTAATATTTACATACTTCTTTTTTTAGATCAAAAGTAAAACAAATAAAAATCAGTGAACAATTCTCTTTTGGTATTTTTTTACTTTTTTTTTAATAATTAATTGCATTTTTCTCTGAATTTTTTTCGGATTTGAGTAGTGCTCTTGCCGCCGTAGCCGAGTGCTTAGATGCGCCTACTGCCACACTAGAGGTGCATGGTTCAATTTCTGGTCCCGTCAACAATAAAAAACTTTTTTTAAATAGCGGTTGCCTTCGAAAGACAATGACAAAACCTTCGAGTGTTCTTCTGCCATTAAAAAAGCTTCTTCGGAGTTGGAGTAAAAGGTTAGATCTATCCATTTGTGTCAGAACATCAAGAAGCAGAACACGAATTAGAGGAGAAGCTCGGCCACACGTAGAAAACATTTAAGCGCCGAGCATTCAGTTATTGGAATCAAATATGATTATCTGTCCTTCCCCAAATAACCAAGAAAACTTCGAAAAACTCAAAACTTTTATTGAGAAAACCGATTTGTTCGATAAAATCATCCGGTTTATTCGATATCAAAAATCAAGAATCAAAAACGCCTATAGATATGCAAAAAACCGGTTTGGAATAAATATATATGTATGTACCCTGCAAACCAAAGTTCCCGAAATCTTAACAAAATCTTTAAGAGTATCTGATTTCTGTAACGATTTTTTACGAATCTTCAAAGAAAATTATATGAAGTGGTTGACACGAACTCGTAAAGAAATTTCTGTACGAAAAATAAAGAAAATTCTGAAAAAAATCTGCAAGAAATTATTCACATGAGCATTATTTTCATTGCTTTACCGATTTTCTTCCCAAAGTTCGTAAAAGAATCGAAGTGTGCACGGTTTATTTCCTTATAGAAAATTCGATGAGATCTTAACGAATTCTTTAAGATTTATCTACAATTCAGAATAATCTGGAGAAATGGTTTGCGGGTATATTCACATAAATAAATAATTGAACAAACTTCATGCACACATAGGTAATAAAATTCTTATTATGTATATACCTATCAGGGAAGCCAACTCGTGGGGAATTCTCCGATTTTCGGGCAATATCAGTTTACGTGGGGAATCAGAGAAAGGAAACTGCATGCAACTGAAGTACTGATTATGCAACCCTGAAAATTATGCAAACTATCGTTGATGTGTTAGAATTTTCTTTGTTATTTATTTTTATATTGAAGAAAACCGCAACACTTTCGGCAAAAAAATTCTGAAACAAAAATTTTTAATCACTTAAAACTTGAGCTTTGCTATATTATAAATGAGTGGGCTACAAAACTTTTAAGAATCTTTCTAGAAAATCTAATTAAAAAGCTAGAATTTTTTACGAAAGCTGTGGAATGTTTTTTTGAATATTGTACAAAGTTTGAAACTTGGATTTATACGGGTTTTGTTTAAGAATGAACTATGTATATTAAATAAAAAATTCAAATTAAATAACAAAAAAAAAATATCGAGAAAACTGGTCAAAATTTGGGTCGACTGAATTTTTTTCGACCACTGTATGTTTGTAAATACTTACTAACTTTTTACTTGCACATTTTTTAGTCTTTATTTGTTAACTAACTTTATTAACGTTAGGTTTGGTTTATGAATACAAAGAGGAATTATCTTTAAAAATAAAATAAACAGAAAGACAAGCAATATATCATATTTATATACATATTTTTTTTTTTTTCTTGGTGGGGAATTTTAAGAAATTTCGGGCAGAATCGGATAATTTCGGGCAAAATCGGGAAATTTAATTGTCGAAATTGGGGAATTCTCAAAAAAGAGTTGGCTACCCTGGGACCTATGTATGTACATTAGCGTGGTCCTTAAATGTAGGAAGCAAATCTACATCAGATTTATTAAGCCTCCAAGGCTCCAATCGGGACCAAAATTTATATGTGATATCTTCGACTATGGTAGTATCGATTTTGGGCATTAGACGAAAAAAAAAAAAAATTAAATTTTTTTGAGTCTCTATAGAGGAATCTGTACTTGGCGCCATGTGCAACACGACTTAACCGTCCCCAGTCGGGAGCAAAATTTATATGTGATATCTGTGACCGTGGTATTACCGATTTAGGGGGTGAGACTGAAAAAAATCGTTCATTTCACTTTATGAACCACCCTATGTATCTGAGTTATTTAAACAAATAACTGGGGGCTCGACTACATATTTGGTTAATGTATTGCTTGAAAATAACTACACCGGCGAGACGTGCGATGAATATTGCGAAATGTGGCGGCCAGTTAAGAAGCAAAAAAAAAATAATAATATAACAACAAACATCGTAAAAATAATTGAATAAAACAAGCAAAACATTTACGATTTGCCTGCGCAGAACGTAACAGAAATATCATTGTTGCTATTTATTGCCAAATTCGGCGATTGTCTTTGTTAGTAATGAGTTGTAAAATATTTAAGACAAAATAAACCAACACAAAATATAAAATAAAGATATGGCCATTTACATAAATGGGCAACGGCTAAATACTTAGTTCCGCAAATATTCAGGTGAAATGCAATCAATGCTAAATACAAATTCAAACAAACATTAACTTCCATACACATTAAATGCTTGTTGGGCTTGTATCTGAATGCGTCTGTTATTCGTTCGACCGCATCAACTAACAAATTAAACGATTTTGTAGTCAGTTTATTACCTTAAAACGGTATACAGCAGATGCAATCAGATACAAGTTAACGATCATTTTATCAAAAGAAGTAATAAATGACATAGAACGTTTTGTATATTAGCAAACGGCGTGTACATATGTAAATATTAAGCTGGGGTATAGAGTATTAATATTTGTTAATAGTCTGATAGTGATTAAAATTATACCAGGCGTAAAAGTAAGATTTAGAATTTAAAATACATACATATCTGCACAAAAATACATCCAACTTCATGTGAATAAGGGCAGTAAGTTAATCCAAGAAATGAGGTTATATTTTTATTTGAAGTTATTAAAAAAATGCTTTTTACTGTACTGATGGGTGTTGTGCACATTTTTCCATAAAGAGAAATTGTCGAACATACTTTGTATGGAAGAAAATGCGTCAGCAAAAAATTTATCAAAAATCAACGGCGCTTTTTAGCAACTTCAACCTTACACTTAGTAGCTTTACACCTAAAATGCCACAAATCGTGAGCTCCGCTACTGGAAGAGGAATCACAATCCGGTGCATATGGTCTTCTCTACTTCTTTATTGGCGCTGTAACCGCCTAAGCGATTTTGGGCAAGTCGAAAACAGCTCGCCAGTCGTGTCTCTTCGGGGCTAACTGACGCCAATTGGAAATGCAAAGTGAAGTCAAGTCCTTCTCCAACTCGTCTTTCCAACGCAGAGGAAACCTGTTGCCAGCATCGCGACCCGCGTTGAATACTTTTAGAGCTGGAGCGCGCAAAGGCCTGTAAATATTAGACAGAATCTTTCTCTGGAAAACTCCAAGAGATGTTTTCATCAGGGCTGCAAGCCACTCCAAAAATCGGCTTTCGGTTTAGTGCTTCCAACTTACATCTTAGAAAAACTTTGTACCGGTACAAGAAAAAGAAAAATAAACGTTTTTTTTCTGAGCTCAAATTCAAACATCCGCATGTATAGTGCTGAAAAAGTAAATACTAGTAAATATAAATCCAAGTTTCAAAATTTTGTGCAAAAATTGATAGCATTCTGCAAAATTTCATCTAAATTACAAACTTTTCAATAAGAATTTCTAGGAAAACTTTTAAGTAGATTTTTGTCAATCTTTCACTTATTTTCTTCCATACAAAGTATTTAATAAGTACCGTCAACAATAAAATTATTTAAAATCAATACGATCAAGGCGAAATTTGAAAAATTTTAATAAACCGTTAAAGGTTTGGGCAAGTGGTGAGCCTAGTCAAGTATACAAAAACAGCATTCTCAGGATTTGGAATTGGCCCTCAAAATCTTGGCTTAATGCTGAAACCCTAATTTACTTTAAGTATACCTTGGGTCAAAATAATATGAGTGTGACGTTTGACGATTTTTTTTTTTTGTTTCTAAATATAATGTTCATACATTTTTTATAAAAGTATTGCTAGTTATATAACCACAAGTATTTAAATACAAACTTCAAACTTTGTACGAAGATTAGAAAAAATCTGCAAACTTCAACAAAATTGCATCGAAGTTTCACACTTTTTAATCAAAACTAAAAAAATCCGAGTATTTAAATCTTGTTTATCAAACAAAAAAAATTTTTGCTGTTTTACCATACGCTTTTTATTTTTACACAAAGTTGTGTATTGCAAAACTTGAAAAATGCTTTAATGGATTTTTAACATTATTGTTGGTGTTTAATGATGATTCCTAAATAAACGAGGTCGTCCAAATTTTCAAACATGTAACTGTCAGCGGTTCAGTTCTGCGGCTCTTATGATCTTCAACATCAGATTATAGAAATCGCACCTAAGGCAATCGCCTTATCTGAAACCATGTTTGGTATCAAACGGCTCGGGGAAATCCTTCCCAGTTCTGATGGAACTGGTGGTATTGCTCAATGTCATTTTACACAGCCGTATCCGTTTCACGGGGATGCCAAATTCAGATATCGCGGCGTATAGGCAACTCTTTATAATGCTATCTAAAGCCTATTTGAAGTCGACAAATAGGTGGTGAGTGTCGATCCTTTTCTCGCGGGTCTTTTACAAGAATTGACGTATTGTGAATACCTGTTCTATGGTAGATTTGCCATGTGTTAAAATCGATTGAAAAATAGTCCAGCTGTTAATAAATAAGTGCATCAAGTACGGTTGTTTTAAATAAAATAAAAATGGAGGGTTCAGGAACTATACGGAACCTATTTTTATGTTGTACTCGACCATAGGTACAACCTACTATAGATTCTGTTTCAGGGGTATTTTATGACCATTTTTGGTAGCACCGTGTTATTTATTTCTAGTTTTTATCTTTTCAGAGTTATCCTGATTAACATAGTATATATGTATATACATACATATGCTCATACAAATGTATGTAAGTTTTTCCATACACTTGGTAATTACAAAGCAATTGATAGTGAACGTGTTAAAAATAATGAAAGCGTAACATAGAAGCTTAACGTATCAAGCGGAAATAACGAATCGTATAAAGCAGTCCTGGTGAGCGGAGAATATTTTTGCGTGCGCAGAATTTTAAAGAACAATTAAAACTGTTTTAATGAATGACAAAAAAAAAAAAAACAAAGCCTAAAATATATAGGACATAAATCGGTTTGAAGTTCAGGGTTAACACTTGTCGTATGGACAACGATGGCCCCTATTATGAGTTGCATGTAAATTTGTGCAAATTAAAATGAAATAAAAAAGAAAGCGAGTTTATAAAAACGTAGTAAAAAAATGTTAATTAGTACAACGGAGTTCTGGTTGTACGATTCATCAGACGATGAGAGCTTAGAAAACTGGCCAGGAGCAAAAAACGTTTAAGAGAGTTTAAGTGCAGTCTTTCGAATATATTTTGACACACAATATATATAAGATATTGTGTGATCTAAATCTATTTTAAATATATTAAAACTGTAAACAGCTCTATGATCTTGTTCTGAAAGATCGTGCCAACAGCGTATTGGGATTTTCTTTCATAAGTAAAACCGGACTTTCGAGCTTGCGTTTCGTACTCACGACGTTAGAACTGCATGAAATTAATAAAAATTGTTTATAATTAGAGTCTAGCCGCCAAAAAGTAAGAAAACAAAGGCGAAATCATAAATTTTTCACAATTTTCTAACACTTTGCTACACCAACGAAAGCAAAATTCTGTTCGACAGAAAATTCGATACTCAACGAAAATTTCGGCACGCTTGCATAGCTCACAATACGAATTTCACTTTCGATCTTCGATAGCCAGCGAGTATAAAATTCGTTATCGAATTATAGGGCGCGCAAATCACATATAATCCTCACGACGGATGGTAGCTTTTCCCATTTCAAAGATGTGTTTTCTGATACTTTAAGTTTATTTTTTTATTGATATCTGTAAAATATAACCTTTATTATTACTTAAGATATATGTTGTAATGAAATTGCAAAAAAATATATGTAGATATTGCTTAATGTATGTATATGCAATATATGTATATGTACATAAAACCATTGGTGCATCAGCCAGTTTCTACACATGTACCTTTATAAAAAAAAGATTAAATATTCACATGAAAAAATGTCTATGTAAACCTAGAGTCGATGTTCCATAGTTCAGCAACAGTTGTAAGAAATTCATCGTTATAAAATATACCTATGAGCCGCCAAACTAACTGTGGTACTTCACGTAAGACGGGAGTGCTTTCATCTTTGATTACACCAATAGCCATAACTATTTGAGGCTTGATATCTGCGAATTTTTTATTAGCTAATAACACCGTTAGTTCATATAGTGAAAGCTCAAATTCGTCGTTGGGATATGGCCCAGCAGAGCTGTATAAACATAGATGTTAATTGAATTCAAACTTTTTTTCTTTTGATTTGTTCGTACCTCGTGTGTGGAAATAAAGAGTACAACACGCATGCTAAACAACGTGCCAGTGCTTTTCGCCTACAAAACAAATTAACTTAGCTCAAATCGTTTGCTTATATAAAAATCATAGCTGCATACTTATTCGTCACAACATCGGTCCTTAAACCAATCGCTCCCATTAACGTATCACCCCATCCCTCAGTTTGCGTCGACGTCAAGCACATGTAGGAGGCAAACATCAATAGCACCTTTTTCGCATTTTGAGTCTCGCAAAGTAGCTGACAGCCGCGCGAAATAACCGCGCCCCATACCAGTGCTGACCGTGGTTCGGTGTAGGGACTGAAAATTAACGAGTTTGAAATAATGCATACAGTTTGTTTCCATCAGAGGATATATCGAGCATGAATTTTATAAAAACAAATTTTCGTTAGTTTTTGATTCTTATTATCTTGAACAAGGAATACCAATTTTTGAAAATAGAAAGAAAATCTTTACTAATTTCTAAAAAAAAAAACAATGGACCGTATGAATAAAAAATTATAGTTTAAAAAACTAAAACCGCCCTATTATAATTGCCATTCGTATTGTCATCAGGTATGTAACTTGAGAATAGAAATCGCTGCATCTTTTAGGCGCATCAATATTACATAGTTACATCCCGAGCTAATAAAAGGAAGGTAATAAAAAGCAATCGCGTTTTCTTAAAATTCAAGACGTTTGCTCAAATTTATTTGAATAGAGTAAAAGGCCTGAAATTAAAAAAAAAAGCAATTGCTTTGGCGATTTCGTTTCTACGAAAAATGTTGCCTTTTCATTGCCCGGTCCTTAAGTGTTTGTGCTGAGAGGGTAACATTTTTCGGTAGAAACGAAAACGCCATTAATTTTTATTCATTCATATTCTTCATAATCATATTTTTTTTCTATTTTATTTTACTCGTTTATAAAGATACTTCACCGGGAAGTCCTCGAAACACTATTCCCCAAGTATAACACTAAAATTAGCTGAAAACTCCTGAACGGTCATAACAAGATACCGAGGAAATGAAAAATCTCGAAAATTCCCAAAGATCACGTTGAATTACATTTTACTGTATTACCTATGCCACAAACATAATCGGTATTTCCTGCTTAAAATAATAAAAGCTTATGTTTTAACTCGTAAATCTACATTTATTATACGATGAGTTATAATCCTCGTGGTAATTTTTATGTCCATGCTCTGGTTGTAATAGAGAAACTAAAGTTATGGTACACTCACTTGGTTTTCAAGCCTTCTAGCAATTGGCACACATCTTGCAGGAAAGTGATTTTATCACCAGAGTTGGTAATCTGATCAATTTTATAAATGAAAAAAATATGTAAGATGAAGAAATAGGGGCCATGTATGACAGGCATCAAGTCCATTTTCGCTAGGGAAGTTTGCAGTATCTGCCAGAGTTCACTCCAGGTAGGTGTGTGCCAATCTTTTGATTCTGCTGTTGTGCGGAAATAATGGGCAATAGTGGATTCCAAAAGAGGATAAATACCGCTAATGACGGTCTTCAAATGACCAACAGCGTTAAATGTACTGCAGATTAGGAAGTTACCAGCATCGCATTGCGCCTGCCATTGGATAATCGTGTCTACCAAGTTGCTAAAATAAAGAGAGAAACTTTGTTTCAGCTCAATCTTTTATTAATTGACAATACTTTGCGTTTACTTGGAAGTCTCCACTCTCTGCGTTTGCATAGGCACTAATATCTCCACCATTAGATTCAAGGCTTCACGCTTTTGTTCTTCGACGGTTTTTATGCCTTTAGTCGCGCGAATGGACTTTTCTATTGTGTTCAGCAGTTGTGTGAAAGCAGAATTGAATGCATTGATACCTTCTTTTGTGCTCATTAACTTGTGGTTCTTCGTGGCAGCGAGGCATAACAAACGAATGTAATTGCGTGCATAGAGAATTCGCTTTGCTGTTGCATAATTAATGGGCTGCATAATGGCTTCCCAAGATGTGGTTTTTTCTGGCATCATGGCGCAGCTAAGGCGAAGCAAACTGGAGCGATAAAACATATAATTAAAAAAGTTAAAAATAATGATGATGAAGTGAAAATGCACCCGCACATAACTTACTCCAATACTGCCCTATCAGTGTAGTTTGTTTCTGATGGTATTTGTAGTATGATGGCGTAATCTACTGTGTTCACAAGCCAGTTGAAAAGACTTTCCAACTCAGCGTAACTAACCATATACCACGGATATTTAATGGCATCTTCTAGTATTCTACTAGTGTTTATATTTATGTGGATATTCGGTTCAAAAGAAATTTTCACAAAGACCGTAAAGAGTCGAGAAATGACCTGCGCTTGGGTATTGCTCGGAATAGTTGGCAGTGTCTCCTCAAACCAGGCAATCCAGCTAATACGTATGAAAATGTGTCCCAGCATAGCATGGGCGGAAGGCACGAACTGAATATGGATGATGAAAAATTAGATATACGTTAACGTCAATATGGTAAACAGTAAACATTTATGCTTACCTTTTGCAATTTGTCATGAAATAAATCTATTTGCGCAGGTTGTGGTTTAAATCTCTCCCAGGGCAATGCACCCATACCTTCGTGTATATTCATATAAACGTGAAAGTCGATTTTCGGTATCGCAAAATGATGTACGTACCAGCCAAATATGTGTGTAAGAACCACATGGGAAACTGTAACGTTAGAAAATTTCCTATTTTTGTGCTCGAATGATTTTTTTTTTATTTATTACAATTTGCTTACTTGGCAGATTCTCTAGCACAAAATTCAAAATATCTATTAACGAACTTATCATTATTTTGCTTTTAGGGGCATATTGCTCACTCCATGGCGACAATAGTTTGTCTTTCACTGTCAGTTGCCGTATCCAATTCGATGTGGTTTGCTGTAAAGCCTCTTCAGAGTACGGTATTAGCCACGGCGCAAAAAGTTCAATAATTGAGCCGAAGACTACTTCGCTTACTGTAAACAACACAATTAGTATCGAGTTTTTTTTTTTGTTTTATCTGCTTCTGCAAACTCACTCTGATCTGCCAGCAAATCTTGGAAAGTACAAATGGCGGTAACCACCACAACATGGCCCATGCATGAAAACCACATTGCAAGTGGATTGCAGTAGTCCTTATGTTTCGGATATAAGCCGTGCAGGCCATGGTGCAGTCTCTCTTTTTGAAAGTGACGCGCAAAGAGCAGTACAGTATCTGTAGCTCCTTTTAAGTTGAAAAGGTTTTGCCGGCGGGCGAAGTCAATTGCAACTTCTACAACTTCCTCGGTTTTGGTATTTGTTGACAAGGTTTTGCACTTGAAGCGCGCAAGTAGTGAATTTAGCAAATCCAGCAGCACAATCGGCATTAATTTCTGCTCTGAAATTCGATCTAAAACCATTTGCAAGACTTCACCGTAATGCTGCGGAAAGTCATGATCGAATACGTGCACCAAATGGCGCCGAAACTGGTCTTGGAGGAGGCTAGAGTCGGGTTGAGACCAACATTCCAGTCCTTGTAGTACCAGTTTCAACAGCTCATTAATGTCGTTAAGTTTTGGTTGAAAGTTTTCAAGCCAAGTTACCAGGTCAAACTAATAAAAACAGTTAATGGGTTCAAAAAGTATAAAAAAGAGGATATATATTTGTATGTACCTATACGCAGATAAAAAAAAAACCATTGATACTTACTTTCGATAATAAAACAAAAAGGATTTTTGTATCACAGCGTTTCAAGTATGATTCGACCAGAAATTTATACATTTTCAGAAAGCTTTGTGGCGGCGTGCGGTAGGGCACAAATGCTGCTGCCAGCTCCTTTATTAGATCAGCACGCCTGAGGGCTAGTTCCAATATATTGAGACCTTCCTTAGCTTGATTCTCATGTACGAAAATCTGAAATTCCAAAGCCAAAGTATTACAAACAGGCAACATCGGTTTCTAAGCAAAATCCACTGCTTACATTTAGTTCATACAGTAGCTGGCTATATAAATCGTTGGTTGGCTGGAATTTGATTGTGACATCGGTAAGATTTTCCACAACGGCATAGAAGAAATTTGTGCCTGTGTTGGTGACAACAGTGGTGCTCTGCGCAGTATTGGATGCAATTAGGATGCTAGAGTAAGAAACATACATATATATATGTACATATGAATATTTAATAAAACTCAACATCACTTCATATTACCGCATAATACCGCTCAATTGCTCCACACAACGCGCAAATTCTTCTACATTCAATTTGAGCATTCCGTCTATAATCTCGTCATGGCGGCCCATATATTTATTTATCTTAGCTTCAATTGCACTGTCAACGCGTATTTGTTCCAGTCTTGTGACGATAGTTGCTGGATTACTGCATTGCCGTTTGAAAAGTAGGGAATCGCAACTTTTGATTTTTATTTGATCGTAAGGCACCATTTTGTACAAATTCAAAATTTTATCCAAATAGTTTCGATTCAGTGCATTTAGTTCACTAGTCTCATAATGAAATTTGCTGAAAGAAATCGATTTTTATATTCGTATAATTGAGCTTGAGGCATTCCTGGTATTTTTCGAGCAGTTGAAACCAATTTGAGTTATCGCACTTTAATGTGGAATATCCGAAAAATGGTCTTTCGAAAAAAATTGAACAAAAGAGGATTTTTCATATATCCCCTGTGCAATCAGTGGCGAGCTAAAGCTGGTTCATGATGTAATATACTTTTCTAATCACCAGTAAACAAGTAATTTTTAAGTAAAAAAAACGGCTTCAATTCTCATATAAAAATTTAAGAGTACCGTTAATTTCTTCATGATCCAATGTCCAATGATCGGATCTAAACCAAAATGGTATGGAACCACGTCTGATGTACCACCTTTCCTTAAAAAAAAAATATAGAAATGGGCAAACGTGATCCAAATTTATGCGGCAACAATTTTTTATTCTAATATTTTTCCGCCAATTTTGTATAAAAATATGGTTCATTCTACAACAAGAAACACAAAAATATAACTCCTAAACTTTGTGCAAAACTCGCGAAAACTCAGCAAATTTACATCCAAATTTTCAACTTCTTAATCAGATTTTTTAGAATTTTTTCGAGTATGCAGGTTTGCAGCCCATTAAATTCTAGTAAAAAAATTAAGTTCGGAGTTAGTCAAAAATCGCGTTGGTTTTTGAAATTTTTTTTGTTGAAGAAGTTTTGCATTTTTTCCATATAAAGTATTTTCGAAAAAAATTTTTTGTATGGATGAGATTGCGTGAAAAAAATTGCACAAAATCAACGGTAATTCCTAGCTACTTAAAACTTTCATTTTATTGTAATAATATTGATTGGGCTACAAATCTGCTGCATACCCAAAAAAATTGTAAAGAATCTGATTAAAAAGTTCAAAGTTAAAAGGAATTATATTTTTATGTTTTTTGTTGTAGAATGAACCATATGTTTATACGAAGTTAGCGGAAAAATATTAGAATGAAAAATGATGCATCATTGTGAAAAATTTGCTGTGCCAATACTTTGTTCCGGCAGTGTACATACATAAAAAAACAAAATAATTGATAACCTTGTGAAGTCAGTGAAAAATAAAATAAAATTCCATCCGTAAGCCGTAAAACTTCAATACATACGGCATAACGAGAACGTAATGCGACAAAGGCCTTTGGTGGCTGAGAGAGCTTGGAAATATAGTAGTTAAATAGTAATGGGGAAAGGACACCACCCTGTGGAACCTCCTGTTTAATTTTTCTAGGTTTTCTCGATTTATCTCTAAACATTACTGACATGTGTCGACCACTCAGATAATTCGCCGACTACAATACGGGTTTCACCTCTGAGGAGCACACCTATTTCAGGGTGATATCCTGCGGGGTAGCTGATGACGGGGGTATATAAACGATAAATATTTCGAGCTCGACATCGCCTGACCGGATAGCAATACCCTGATCTTCTAGGATGGTATTCCTGCGGTCGAAGTCTACATCAATGAGACGATACTGCATGGTGTGGTGCGTGATGAATGCTAGGCCCCCACCATTATCTCGCTCGCGATCTCGACGTTAGTGCGCTCTTCCTTGTCCATATATACATACATATGTGACGCAAAAAAAAAGGACATAATTCAATTTCCCAACTTTTCGACGAATATAGGCATGTTTTAAATTTCATAATTTGCAACGTTACTAGCAGCCTCGCAACATTGGATCTATATATCTAGAAAACGAATCTGAAACTCCACAAAAAATGATACCTGAGCAAAGTCTGAGCTCTGATTATGACTATAATTATATGAATTTTATGACTGACCATTTTTAATTCAAATTGATCTCTGCGTATTTGTACCTACTTTGCCATGCTGTTGAGCGTTTTTATTTTCGCTTTGAGATCCATAAATGTTGAGTTTGTAATCTCATTTGGAATGTTGATCACTGGCTTCGTAAATGCAGGTGCTTCTTGCCCTTTATCGTACGAGGATAAATGCTGTTTAATGCGTTCCACTGGCTCAATATGCGCCTTGGGTGGCAATGGTGAACGCAGGTGTTTGATCGATTTAGTGCGATGACATTTTCGTGCCCACTGTTGCGCTTGATGTTTCTGTGTTTTGCGTATATCGGGCAAATAGATAAATTCTGTCCAATGTGACTATAAAAAAATATTATTTGCACATCGCAGTCAATTGTAGGTAACATTAGCTAGTAAAATACTTACAGTATTGCCATTTAATATTTCCCGTAGCTTTTCATTATTGTATTGTGGTGGAAAATTGCAGTCATCTTTCGTATGCTGATTTATGCCGGTTTCATGGAGCCATAGATCGTACGACTTCATTATCCTGAGTTAATAAAATTAATGCTTCATTTATTATAATATATGATGGGCACTACGACCTAGCTTCTATTGGCCATCAGAAACCAACACAAGATCTCAGGTATCCATAAAGCACTGATGAAACCTATCAGTTTCAGCGGTAAGAGAGGGTTTATGTGTTTAGACTATGGCCATAGCTCCCCTAGTGTAAGGACTGGAGTTATCTGGGCTAAATTTGTAAACGTTTTTTTTTTTGGTCCAACCATTATAAGCCTGTACGCCTTTACGGCCTGAGACCCGAAGTATGCGCCCGTAAAGTGTTTAGTTAAAGATATGGCTGACTTTTGCTAAACCTCTGATACTGCTCCGGTTAGCATAGGGCAAGAAGGTCCAGCCACTGGCCATAAACCATCACACACTGGAGACTTTATACCGCTCAAGTGAGCCTATTGCTCATAAACAGTAACGGCCGAGTCTTTTGGACTCCACCTTCTAACGCTTAGCTCTGTTCAATATAAATAATAAAATAATGCTAATAATGGTAAGATCTAAGCTCAGGTTCTTACCGGGGTCATACAGGTCGAATCGTGAACCTACTTCGGTAGGTTAGCTGCGAATAACCAATAAGCAGTCCCAGACCAAAGCGACCAGAGACGAGATATGAACCTGTGTCCAGGTTCGATCTGTACGAAAAACCCGCGAAGACGACATGCTTATCGAGATGGAGCGCTGTGGCAACAAATCAGCATTTAAGGAAAATGTGTACACTGCCATCTTCCAGCTTGGGGAAGTCCATGTTCTCAGCAGACGTTTACGTCTATAAGTTATAGGCATGGACTGCCCAACCATGGTCCCAGAGGTGGAGAAAGGTATACGCGGGGAATTAGGAGAAAAGATGAATGGGCAATTTTGCGTCTTCCTCCTTGTTGTAAACTGGTGAGAAAAAGGAATGGCCGTGGTGGAAATCAACGAACTGCCGAGTCGGACTCGTATTGAAAAGGGGAAGTTGCGAGTAAGTTGGATTATCTGCCGTTTCCGATAGAGCGCGGATTTCCAAAGATGTTTTCGATGTCTGGGATGTGGCCACAAAAAGGCGTAACGCAAGGGCCCAGACAGAAGCAGTTCATACTGGAAATGTCCGCAACAATGTCATATAGCCTTGGCATGTAAAGAAAGCCCAAGCTGGTAATTGTGCTCGGCAGGAGATGGCCAAAAAAAATCCTTCAGGAACGCCCTTGCTTAGGAAAAGACAAAGCATGGGCGAAAATGATTAAAGTCATAAAAGGCAAAATGAGGCAATCCCAGACGGAAAAGTAGTAACGCATTACATGCGTGATAAATAATATGATGTATTTCTTATGCGTTCTCGATAATATTAGTGCTAACTATGTAATCAGCACTCTAATGTATTCAAAAAGTTGTAAAAATTTCATATTATAACACATTTGTTTTTCGATAATGCAAAATTGAATGCCCCACTTTTCTTAGGACATCGTCCTGGGGGAAAAAATTCATTTTCGAATTTGAAAAGGGTTGTTTTACTGATTATTTTTTCTATTACTATACATTACATTTTCCCACTGGGATTGGTTCTTGAACAAAGAGCAGACGTTGTCATCATCAGTGAACCCTGCAGAACAAAGAAAACCTGGTATCAGGCTAGACCGAGACATGGATTGCTAACCCCAACCAACGCGCAGCGAGCAGCGAGGTCGACGTTGCTACGTCTGGGTGAAAATGGCGCAAATCGCTCTGGTGAGTTGCTACCTGTCGCCAAACGACACAGTGCTTGTCGTCAGGGAAAAACTCGAGGGCCTTGAAGATGAGTTGCGTGGTATAACCGGCAACATAATTGTTGCTGCAGACTTCAGCGCAAGAGGCGTGGAAAGGGGTATACCCCATACAAACGGAAGGGGAAGACTGGTCCTTGCAGCCCGCATTGGCCTGACCATCTTCAACACCGGAACGACCCCTACATATTGAAGGCCGGGTTTTGGATACTCGATCCCTGACATAACCCTGATTTCAGAAAGCCTTTTGCAAAGGCTTTTGCAAAGGGCCGACAGAAGGAGCATCGCTCGCAGAAAACCAGAATGGTCGTCTAGCGTCGATATTCGCAAGTTCGACACATCACTCCTAGTAGATTCCCAAGGCATTTCACCCACAACGGGAGGGATCCACAAGAGGGAAATATTGTGCTATGCTGGTAGAAAAAATCATGCGCTGCATACACCGGACATATAAAGCCTTCTTGTCACAGAGGATATCATGGTCAGGTAAAAAGCCGGAATACTGGTGGAATAACCTAATTGCAGAGCTGCTAAGGGCCTGCCATAGAATGCGCAGCCTCACAACGCGTTGACCACAGCAGCAGCCTAGAAAAGCGCTGAGAAAGCACTTGGGATCGAGATACAGAAGAGCAAACGGAACTGCTGGAAAGCGTTATATGTCAAAGTGGATCGTGATCCCTGGGGCCAGGGATACAAAATAGTCATGAAAAAATTCCATACGCCATCGCTAGCGAGGGACGAGGTCCGAATTAAGAATACAGATGCCCTATTTTTCACCGAGGTAACACTGTTTTCGGCAGACGAGCTGAAGTTGGCCCTGCGAAGCATGAAAGCCGACAAGGCTCCAGGTCCCGATGGCATACCAGCGGAGGCAATCAGGTTAGCAGCGAAAGCAAGCTCTGATCTCCTGGAAGAAGGCGAGGCTGGTGCTTATACCCAAAGGTAAATGGGGAGCCAAACTCTCCTTATTATTCCGGCCACTCTGCATGCTAGACACATCAGGCAAGATGATGGGGAGTCTGCTCAAAACACGCTTGACGTCAGTCATAGAAAACACGGGAGGCCTTTTACCACGACGACATGGCTTTCAGGAAGCGGCACTCAACTATAGGAGAAATGTTGATGTAGTCGAGGCGGTATATAAAGCAGAAGAAGCCTGTCATCAGGCACGCCCAATAGTGCTGTTAGTGACACTGAACGTCAAGAACGCCTTCAACTCGACAACGGACGACATGTTGGAAGCCTTGGAACGGACATTCAAGGTTCCAACATACTTGCTACATATGCTTCGGGACTACCTCAGAGACCGTTGGCTGTTGTACAAAGCAAGGTCAGAGAAAGAGACGTATAACTTGCGGAGCGGCAATGGGGTCTGTACTTGGCCCAGACATCGGGAACACCACGTAAGACAACCTGCTCCGCACGGAAATGCCGGAGAGCGCCTTCCTTGTCGCTTTCGCAGACGGCGTGGCTGCCGTCATAAAAGCAAGAAACACCCAGCTGGCACAGCTCAAACTGAACCAGGTCATACGTAGTGTTAGTGGATGGATGGCGCGACCACGGTCTGCAATTGGCAACGGCCAAAACAGACAATGTACTGCTCACCCAGAAATGGATCCCAACAATTATTAACATGATGGTCGGACAACTTGTAGGTATACAAAATACCTAGGGGTGAGGCTAGACAAGAAAGTCACATTCTGGGAACACATTCATGGAGTCTGTGAAACAGCTGCGCAGAGCACGGTGGCTCTAAGCTGGCTGATGGCGTATGTGGGCGGCCCGAAACTATGCCGGAGGAAACTTTTGACGGGCCGATATGGGCCGATGCATTGAAAGTCAAAAGTTACCGGACTCAAATTTCTTTCGTCCAACGAAGAGGGGCACTACGCATTGCTTCTGCACATCGTTCAATGTCCGCGAAAGCGGTTTTAGTTATTTCTGGCGTAATGCCAATTGAGCTACTTGCTCAGGAGCAAAAATAGATCTACAGTCTCAGTGCCGAGATAGGCCGAGAAGCTGCCGCGGCAAGGGTACGCGAGCAACAATCGTGGCAATAAGCCTGGAACGCGAGCACAAAAAGTCGATGGACGCACATCCTGATAGCTGACCTTCAGACATGTCTGAAACGGCCGCACGGAGGAGTCGATTTCTACTTGACGCAGTTCCTCACCTGCCATGAGAATATCTACTGTGAAAACGTCGAAAATAACGTGCACCATACATTCTTCACTTGCGAGATACGTGAAATTCGTACTCCGCTGCAAACGAGAAGACGGATGTCTATTCTCTAGCAGGGCGCTTCTGCATCTGAAGATATGCAGAATTGCTGTGCAATGTGCGGGATTCTTGCGCGAACGGTGGGAATTATGGTTTTTTGTGGTTAGAAAAAAATCCAGACGTGATGGAGCAAAACGCACTTCAGATTCGTGTTCAGCGACCCCAAAAACATATAGCAGACTAGGTTTGGTTAAAGGAACCTTTCATCGATTTTTTTGTGGACCTGTGTAATAAATAATAATAATAATAATAATAATAATAATAATAATAATAATAATAATAATAATAATAATATATAATAATAATAATATATAATAAATTTGCAAAATTATTTTAAATTGGACTGTAGTAGTCTAGATAACTATCCACATTGCTTTTCTTCAGAGCTCGATGATAACACTTAACCAATTCAAATGTTCGCATGGAAGCAAATACAGCAGCGGTCAGCGATTAACATTAACATTTTTAACAATGCTTTTATGGTTGCTCTCTGTGAAGAAACGTTACCGCAAAAAATCCTATCCAGCTATATATATATATACATATATCCTTGGCGTGTACGTACAAATTTAGGTATGTATATGCAAGACTAATATTATTTCTCTCACTTAATAACCGAAAACAAGCCACCAATAAGCCGTCTAGGCAAATATAATGGAATCAGATATATTTCTTTAAATTAAATTTAAATTTCAGTTGTCAATCGTAACAATACTAGGATCTGTATATCTCTCTGAGGGAAACCTTTATGTCGCTGCCCAATAAATAAGCATCTGAGATAAACCGAAATGGTTTTTCGGTTAATGGTTACTTTCGAGCTCTGTATTCCAACTGGGTGTACTCTTGTTTTGTAATGTTTTTCAGGGATTGCGTGATCTGCGTTGAATGTTCTGTAGAGATTCCAAATGTGAGATAAAATTTGCAGTTAGGTTGTTTCTTTTGGTAAGGCTAATGAATAACTTCTTTTTCTTGGTTGTTTGTGTTTCCGACAGGGTAAGAGTATGATGTATTGTGGAACGATTTTCCGTCATCCCTTGTTAAATTTGGATTGGAGACAACCAAACTCGGAGAACGAAAAATGACACTGAAGATGGCACAACGCCGAAACCGGTTTGTCTCCAAACCAAATTTGACAAGAGCTAATAAATGTTTTTAACTTCCGACTTACTTTGAGCAGTCGCCGTAAAAGATGCTTAAACTTTCCTCAGCAGCTCGTTTAGTAGCTTCATTACTGTAAAAAGCATCAGCTGCCTTTAGATTGGCGCTAACCTTTTTCATCAATGGAGCGTTGAAATCGTAAAATTTGTCTGAAACACCATATACGCCGCCAAAGCTGAAAAAGTTCAAACGTTTTAAAATAGCAGTACATATATATATATATATATACTTTAAATACCTGTATTCATCGCATTCCAAAGGAACTCTGCTCAAATAAAGTTCAAAGAACTTCTGACATAAAATTGGAAATATAGGTTGACTGATGTCCATGCTGCCTATAACATTTGCATACTTGTAAATCACAAGCATTTGCGCTGGAAATGTATTGGTAATTTTGAGCAATGTTGTGGTTTTCTGTTACAAAGGCTTCACATTAAAAATCGGCATCGATATAAATATTTAAATTTAATTGTTACCTTCAGGGCAGCCTCCACACAACCTTTACCATTAGCCATAGCTAATTGGCGCAAAAACTCCGGCCAAAAATGTGCCTCCTGCGTTTTGAATTCAATTTCGAGCAGCACCAGCGCCAGCCAGCTGTGAAGCGGTGAAACTGTGGGAACACGTAATTGCGCCGATCCGAAAAGTGTTTTCAGTGTAGACAATTTGCTGGCGCCTTTCCACTCATCACAGCCCTTTATATTATATTATTGATTTGAAACGTTGCGCCAGCAATCAAAAGTGTAACTTACCTTGAAGTAATTGTAAAAGAATTCCACCGCTTGAAAGCGAGCATCCGAGAACTGATAAGCAATGCGCAGAATCATGTCCAAGAGGTAAACTACGCTTGTGTTTTGCCAATTGGGCAGAGCCGTGAGCAAGTTCAGCCAAGCGTTTATTAAATTCATAGGCGAAGAAAGGCCGTAGCTGCAAAGTTGTAAGAAAATAAATAATACACGCTAAAATTGCTGCAGAGTATTTTAACTATTAATTCCCAACTTAGTCACTTCACAAGTATACTCGACACTACTACAACCGACGACAACGACATTGAGAGACAAGCCGATCTCGGCGGGGTTGAGTAGCCGCTACAACAGCAACAACAAATGTCACATTTTATTCAAATCCTTTCAGCCGTTTAAGCGGGGAGAAGTCACCATACTCAATCTTCCACCCACATTACATTTTATACATTTTTACAAGTAAATCTAAAACTTACTCCGTGTAACTCGTTATTTGATGGTGAATCATGTTGTCTAGCAGCGCCAGCACTGGACCGATTGAGTTTGGATATATTATGTCTTTCGCCATTTTTAAATAAGTGCGGTCAGCACTCAGCAAAGAGTTTAATATGGCATGAAAACTAACAAACGAAAAATGCAATTACGACTTGCAATGTTTTTGCAAAATTTAACTCACTTTTCACAGTTAGCTAAAGTTTCTGGTGTCTCCAGAAACAGTGGAACAATAAGTTCTATACAACGTATAACAGCTGCGTGCCGGTAATCATTCAAAAGCAATTTCATCAACTCTAACCCACGCTGACAAATTAAAGGTATCGTATGGCCATGAAGACTAACCAGTACGGCTACATACACAGCAAGTGGCCTATTTTCTGTGACGCCTTGATAAATCATCTCAATATGTTCCAATTCCGGTATAAACATTAGGGACTCCGTTGGATTACGCAGCGTTCGCTTTATGGACTCAACACTTTGATCCATCAGGTGCAGACGTAGCAGCGACACCATCGTCCAGCACCATGTGGTAAACTGTTCTTTTGTCGATTGTGATAAGTCCATAAGGGTGGACACTTGACGTACACTTTCAGATATGCCAGATAAGCCAATGATTTCCGGAGCATGTTTGTTTAGCGATTCAGTTATCAAACAAGCCATGCGCACATGTATGTTATGCGGCAAAAAGAGGCGTCCATCGTAATCAAATCCCCAATTCAAATGGCTTATGACAATGCGTGCAAGCGTGTTTTCCTGCGATGTATAGTCAAAGTGAAGCAGCCAATTTGACAAAATTTCAAAACTATCCATGCCAGGTTTCCAATTCTCCAAAGGCAACGATTTAATCAGATATGTTCCATTTTCAATTTCATAGAAACGAACTTTCAATTGCAGCAATAGACATGTGATGAGTTCTTCATAGGATAGTGTTAGATTGACCAGCATGTCGCGGGATGTTTTGTAACAAGTTTCGCGTGTGTTGGCGTTTATGAAACCGATCTGAAAAAAAAAACAAAGTAAAAATACATTTTATTATGAAAAAGGTGGGCTTACATTGAAAATATGCAGGCATATTGTTTTTATCAAGTCCCAGTCTTGGGATCGGTCCCGTTCATTGGCCATTTCGAAGAAGGCCTGAAGCAAATAATATAAGTCTTCGGCGGATGAATCCGCATTGGCAACATTGAATTGCTTCCAGAAGTCTGGAGTGTTAATTACTTCCCAGTAGTCTAAAGCGTATACAATATTAGCATGATGATAAGATTAACGAATAAACTACAAATAAATTTCATCGTAGTTTTTTGGTGTGAAAAAGTACCTGTTCGATTTAGCGGCAGCTCTGTTGGGAAACCCACATTTAGGTAGTAAAATATTTGCCACGTAACATCGGCATCGAGAGAATTGAAAGGGAGTGACGAAAAGTATTGCCAAGTGGCTAAATTGCGGGAGCGATAAATATACCTGCAAGCCTTGAATAGCAGTGCATTCAGTTCAACAGATATGCGCTCACATGTTCTAGCATCTTTTGGAATTTCATTGTGCCTAAAAAGGATGTAAATTTTAGAAATTATCTTATTTTTGAATGCAGTTCCCGTGTTCATTACATGAATAGCTCATAATAATCGGTGCTATACTGTAGCGTATGCCGTATAAGACGTCCCAAACGCTTTGCTAGTTGCTTGTAACGCTCCGTGTTATATGTCAACATACCTTCGCCGAAAATTTCTATTAAACGCGAAAAGAAAATGATGACCTGCAGCACATCATTTGCTAGTATTAGGTCCGGAGAAATAATATAGTCATTCAGAAATTTCTCAATTTTTAATGCAGAACTGAAACAAGTATGCAAATAATTGATTTAGCTTAGGTTTCAAAAAGTGTTATTGAGTATTGGAAACACCACACTCACATAAAGATTTTCTCAAACGGTATTTGGTTGAGTAAAGCAATTAAATCACTCTCTTTCAAGCCAACGCATTCGCCATTTGCATTGTGGCTATCTTCACCATCAGAATCTATGAGTATCCAACGTTCTTCACGCGCAGGATCCGAAATTTCCTTGTGAGACTTAAAAAATGTTATTAGTTGTAATAACGAGTTTTCTTTGCAGATGTAAACTAACTTTTTCAAAGTCTTTTAGATATTCGGTACGTTTCGTGACGGGCAAAAGCAGTATTTGTAGTGTGGCAATACAATGATTCATTTCCTCCGAATTGAGATCCAACGGTATTTCTCTATCTTGGGAGCAGATAGCTGTTGCAACTGGTCTTTGAGATCCAATGGGAATTTGAAAGAATTCAGTTGCCCAATTACCCACACCGATGGGACAACGCAGAATGTTGAAAAGTAGAAACCAGTGGTCCTCCTTAGTAGCAATTAATAAATGTAGGGCAATTACTTTGCGCAGCCATATTTTCAAATCATTTGAAAAATCCTAAAAAATATCCATACATGCGTTGTTATGAGAAGAGTTTCTTTCACAATATAGTAGACGTGAAACAGTTATGTCTACCTTATTTGGACTTAGTTTGCGCATAAAATTAAACAAAATCGATATAGAACGCCTTAATTGCGCAACGTAGGGAATTACTGCGGAATCGAGCACTTTTTGCAAAGTAATTTTCTCCTTTTGTGCAAGTCTTATCAGACATTTTGTAGAAATTATATCGTCGACCATTTGGTCTATCTGCAGAAGGTAATGAGCTTATAATAGATATTAACAATTTATAAGGAATACACATTTTGGTATCTTTTATCCATTTTATAGTATATATACATACGTACCTTCACTTTTGTGATTTTAGCTGTTATTAAATTTGTGGTGTATGTATTGCAGACCAAATCGTACAGATTTTTTAATGCTGCAGAGGTGTTTTCTAAGTTTTTACCCTTTACTTGAGCAACGCTATTGAAACAAAAACACTTAAATGAGCAAATATAAATACATATCTAGAGTTTGCCGGAAGAATGATATTTCCCAGAAGTTGCTGAAAGAAAATATGGCACTCTTCAACTAACCCGAGATAATTAAAATACAAATTGAAGCTAATACAATTTGTAAGTTTAAGGGGAAACGCGAAAAGCAAACCATTGCTTATTTATAAATTTTTGCTTCCGCGTAATTATGAAACAAATTTCACTCACTTATATGTGACACTCTCCTTCACCAAAACCTTATCACCACATTTCGCTGAAAATGTTTTCGTAACAGGAATCTCTCCCCAAATTTGTTCTTGCGCCTCATTGACGGCTTTGCGAGCCTTTTCCACATCATACACATTCATTGATAGTTTGCTTTGTAGATTGTAGTACTCAAGAAGCGCTGCGTGAAGTGGATCATTTTCGTATGTTTCCAGTAGTGAGTTCATGAGAAAGTCTAATTCAAATTGTTTAACAAAATCTAATTCGCCGCAATTATAAAGTTGTTTTTGTTGTTCCAATGTGAAAGGTACCAACTGACTATTGGTAAAGTAATGTTTTGAAGATGTGGTTGCAGTCTTTTTTGTTTGATAAACTACTTTAGATTTAGTTTCGACAAGCTGCAATGGTGCGAGATTTGGATACTGTGGGTTTGGTAGTACATCTGGCGGGCCACTAGGTACTGCTACACGTGTGCTTACATCTGCAATCGGTGCTGTTGGAATTGGAGGCTCCTCTACTGTGGGTGGGGCGTCTCCAGCTGCAACCTTTTGAGCGATGCTCCCCTCAGCTACTTCATTGTGTGCGACCACCTCAAGATTTGCCTCAAACTGAGCAACCTCAGGGTCTGCGCCTACCTGAGCCTCTGGATCAGCCCCCTCTTGGGTAAGCTCTTCCGCCAGCGACAGCTGGTCGGCCGATTCTTCACGAGTCATTTTTGCATCCTCACTCTGTTCTCCGACATAATCCGACGCAATGTAGCATTCTTGACTAAAAATATTTCCTGCACTGGTAGTTGCAAATTGGTCAAAGTCCACAGATAGTGTTTTATCGCTAACTAAATTGACAATTGCAGTTGATTCATTTTGTCGTTCCTCGTCTTCAGTTAGACTTTTGGAGATTTCCGGTTTGGGTTTAACTTTTGACTTCTTTGTCTTCTGTAGAAACATTTTGATGCATTAACTTTTGGAATAGTACAACAAAACTAAAATACGGTCCTACCTTAGGTTTCTCCATCGTAGCCATTTTTATGGATTTTTCTCTACCAGTTTATCACTCTTTACAAAACTTTTCTACGCCACAGAGAACAAATAGAAAACACGCAAAAACTGCATTGTTCACAAAAATCCCCGAAAAAAATATAAATAAAAACACCGATCGTACTTAATTCAATCAGGTGATTGTCATTGTCCATGAAGCTACCAGATTATGTAAAAGAATATCGATAAATTACTTGCCGTCTCCACAGGCAAAAGTTTTTATCTTGATAAAATATCAGGCAAAGTTTTGCCAATGGAGACCGCAAACTTGATAAATACTGCCAGGAATTTAGTACTTTGGCAGCAACACTTTCATTTACGCGATAACTTCGTGGCGGCAACATTAATGATATTTTAATACAAAAACAAAATTGAGCGGTTTTCTATTAAACTATTTGTTATTATGTGCTTGGGTGTAAAATAACATATTTTTGTTTGTTTTTTAAG
The DNA here is from genome assembly GCF_013731165.1 of Rhagoletis pomonella. NCBI lineage: Eukaryota > Metazoa > Arthropoda > Insecta > Diptera > Tephritidae > Rhagoletis > Rhagoletis pomonella. The sequence goes on from NW_023458558.1 coordinate 6,188,114, forward strand.
TGATCAAATTCGGCAAAAATTGCCATCTTACAAATATTTTTATCAAGATAAAAAATGCCCCTGCTCAAATATTGCCTTTGATAAAATTTATGTCAGGCACTAAAAATTACAGTTGGTAGGCGAAAACGTTTGCTTGTGGAGACAGGCCGTCAGGCTACATCAAAGAACGTAAATGTATAGGAAGGGACAACTTTGAAAATGTACCGCAAAATAACGTAAATATACGTTCTTTGATACCGCAACGATTTTGACCGTATTTGAAATGTTTGCAACAAGAAATCGACTCCGTTTCGATTATGTCTGCGGCACATTTTTGATTTTCGCCTCGTATGCGGACAGCGCAAGCAAAACAGAAGAAATGTGGCAAATTTGAATTTCAGTTTTTTGCACAAGTGACTAAAAAATGTATTTTAATTTAGAAGATGGATAAGTTTAATCGTTAATCGGGAATACTATATGAATTGTTAACTTTTAGTCATTAATCAGATTAACATTTTTTCAACAATGTGATACAGACAACGAGAGAGGTGTGAATGCCCTGTGTAAGCCCCAAGTTAGGTCGCCGGCATAATTATAGGAAATTTACATGATTAAACTTTTTTGGCCGATTAGTTGAATCAAAAGTTGAACGAAAGTATGCAGCTAGCCAAATTCTCTGAAGGCGATTAGTTGAAAGGCAGTTTACACCAGGCGATTGTTGCGTACAACTCAAATTTGCCTGAAAAATCGCTTCATGTAAATTCCCTACTAAAGATACTTGCTTTTGTTTCACACTGTGAACAGTTGGATTTCATGTGGCAACGACGATAAAACAGCTGTTACTAAAATATCATTTTGTCATTTATAAGCATTTGTAAACAACATAGAATTTATTAATTTTGGAAACAAACGCATTTTGCCGACAACGTTAAATAACAACAAAATTAAGTATTCTGCACTAAGTACATCATGACTATACATCATTTGTACATTTTTGATAAATTCGGCACTATGCTGTACTATGCAGAGTGGAATCGGACGAAAAAGTCTGGTGTTAGCAGAGAGGAGGTGGATATGATAGCATTAGATTGAATATCTTGCTCAACTTTTTATTTTTCAGGAAGCAAAACTAACTTATGGTATGCTTTTTTCAATTAAATCTTTTGTTAGTAAAATATCGCCGCATGACCCGAAGGAGGGCTTTCTGTACTACAAAACGAACAGATATGCTCTTCATTACCTTGAAACGCCTTCCGGTCTTAAGTAAGTAATTATTTAATGTTTTAATTATATTACGGGCAATAGTAATAAACAATATTTTGCCTTTCTCAGGTTTGTATTGTATACTGATACAGCTGCACTTAATGTAAAAGAGCTTCTGAAACAACTATATAGCAAAGTGTGGGTCGAGTATGTTGTCCGCGACCCCCTTTGGTCACCTGGCACTCCTGTAACATCAGAACTGTTTCAAACCAAATTAGATGATTTTATAAAGCAGTCATCACTCTATGGAATTCGTAATATATGAGTTAAAGTACACCTTAAGCATGCATTTATATAATAAGAGTCCTTGCAAAAAGTTACCGCCTTTGGATAAATAATATTTTATTATTTATATGCGTTTAAAGTTAAAAACACACTTGGTTTATATGTTTACGTAATTGAGGAATTACAAAATAAATTATTTATGTAGAAATAAGCTGAATTTAATAACGTTTTTAAAGTGACAGGCGGAGCTGCTACGGACCATAAGCACTGCGTTGTAGTGGTCGATTTGCGCGTGGCCCTTAACCCTATACGTAAAGGCATTTAATGTAGACTAGCACTTCCGCGACCTTTTTGTTCCAAATTTCGAATAGATTAACTGTAACAACACCTACATAGGTGAGAGAGGTTGCATTCCAAAACGTCAAAATACAAAGCATCGGTATATTTTACTTCTAAACCGCGCGACCTAGTCCGAAACTACCATCCGTGGTTGCGCAAATTTGACATTTTGAATCTACTGAGGTCTGGAAGTAAACGAGACTGATGCTTTTTATTTTGACGTTTTGGGATGCACCCAGATGTGCGCCCAGCGAGGGCCTCACATTCACAAATAATGTGTCGTGGCGTTTCTTCGTTTTACGGAGGTGGCAACAGCAATGTCTCGCGAAGAGTTACAAGGTCTTAACTCATGGGTTTACCGTTAGTTGAGCTTGACGACAACGGCTGAAATACCAGCCTATCTGGGCGGGGTTGTTGTTGTTGTTGTTGTAGCGGCACTACTAAGCCCCGCCTGTTTCGGGTCAACTTTTCAATCATTATCGTCGAGCTCAGCTAACGGTAGGCCCAGGGGCGGGGTTGTTGTAGTCGCTACAATAACAACAACAACAGTTCCAAGGTCTTTTCCTCCTAAATTTATAAAATTTTTAGAAGCTACTTATGATGAACAGATAAACCACTTAACTTGTCTTTCTCTGGACATTAACCCCAGTACCTGTGGGATTTTTTGACCTACATAACTTGGTGATCCCACAAAAGGGTTCCGGGCCATAGAATACTGTGGAAGCTCGGTACTTTGACATGTTCGTGGACCTATTGCCTTGGGGTTATCTGCACTCAAGTATGCTTGGTCTGCAATAGATACCTTAAAATCACTAGTCTTGGAACTATTGCGTCACGCATGTGCAATATGGGGTCATTTATAAATTTTTCGAGCACCTTCATTTGACCTTATGTATTTCCGGTTTTAATTCGGATACAATTAGGATCCTCAGTGCCAAAAAGGTGGCCTTATCCCCAAGTTTTTCCAAAAAATCGTTAGCGAGCAAAGAAAGCAGCCATCGACCTGTTAACGGTAGCATCTAAATGTGCGTTCCAGGTGAATATCTTATCTAGGTATCTTGCTCTATTTGAAAACCTATACTATTGCCGACCAGAATAAGTTGTCATGGATTACTTGTTTCTACGGGTAAGCGGAACCAGAATAGTTTTTGTGCATCTGCGTTAGCAGAGCTATCTCTGTAGCTTCGGGAAGAATCCCACAAGAATAATGCGGCGTGGTGCTTCTACATCCTCTACCAATTTCATCTTAACCTACCACCACGGGGAAAGCTTTGTAACAGTCGCTGCAGCTTTTAAATAACCATGCCGAGTGGAAGATGCAACCATTGAAAATAGGCTTTATAACGCTATCTATTTTGTTCTTGATCGTTGATCACACAGCATTTGAATAGTCCTCTAGAAGGATACCAAGCACGACCTCGAAAAGTCCTCCATAAAAGAGAGAGAGGCACAGTTATATTACAAGCTGGCCCGTCTTTGCTGATCCATCGCCTGGTTTGCCCAATTTATTCGGAGATCGGCCCTATGTGGTGGAGCTATTCTACGGGGCTCTTTTCTTAGCCGAGTTTTGTTTCTTGGTGGTCCAATGGGTTCTTTGCGTTGTTGGATATGCTGTTTCCCGGATAGGCAATCAAATGCCAGACAGCGTTCTGACGGCACTTACATCCCGGCTCATGCTAGTGTTCACCATTTGTTACATAACACGAGGCACTACGTGCTGCCGGTAGTGCATTAGTGAGGGGTTCGGTTTCGACGCCGGCCGAAAGGCCAACGTTGGCCGTATATCAGAGCTCTACAGCTCCGACTGGTTTTTGATTTTGGTTATTTACTAGGTTAATACTTATGCCACGAGCTGGGACATATGGATCTCTCAGTATCTCGAGCAGGATTTCTTACAACCACCCATTATAAGGCACACTGAAGTGGTGCTATTTATCCCAAAAGCACGGTACGGATGACACTCGGATATACGGAGGCTCGTCTTGCCGGGTGTGACTCTTCGCTTCGTATGGCCCGCCTTGAGTCATTCGCTCCTGATCAGGAGGTTAACATCGAATAAAATCAAACTTTAAAGATATGGAACAAATATTTTACCAACTTGAAATTGTAAATTAAACTACGTTAAACTCTTTCAGTTATTTTATGTATGTATGTTCGCCAAGTGCTTATAAATTTTTTATTAAATCTTCCAAATAAACATTTTATATTTCAAACACAAGGATCTAAGTAACAGGGATGTAATTAATTAAAGTAAATCTAAGTAAATCAATATCCACGAACATTTGTCTGTAAATAATTTTATAACTAAATAAGTAAGTTTATATATGTACTTCAAGTTATTAATTACATACATATATTCTAATATATGCAATATGTATAAATATCTATAGTATAAATGTTGTTTACACGTTACAAAAATAGAATCAATTTTAGTGTTTATCTCTTAAGCATTAAATATGTATGTATATCTATGTATGTATGTTGTATTTGTAAGTATAATATTTAATGTAATATACTGAATAACGATATATGTACATTATAAATATTGTATAAGTGTAAATACGTCTAACAGTATACACACATACATCTATTCAAATAGTTAAAATTATTCAATATAAGTAGTCAAATTAGTTAATGATCACAGTGTCTTCATTTTTATTTCGCACACTAATCGCCATTCATTTAAAATGACTTAGTTAACCGCATATCGAGCCCTAACCGCCAAAATAACGTAAGCGCAATTTTTTTCAAAATTTTCATTTTGATGCAGAAATATTCCTAGAGCATCTAGATGCATTTCTGCATCAAAAAGAAAATTTTGAAAAATTGTCGCTTACGTTATTTTGGCGGTTAGGGCTCGATATAGTGAGATTCGCGCTTCTGTGTATTATTTCATGTATTTGTAACTGAGTGAGCGTGCAGCAACAATCTGACGCTCGTCGAGTTACACGAACACAAAATACAACAAATACATAGAAGCGCGAATTCCACTTACATATACATATAATTTTATAAACGTACATTTGCATTAAGCTATCTTATACATATTTACATACGTACATACTATTTTTGTAAGCATGTAATATATTCATATATGTACATATATAAGTATGCACATATGTATAAATCATACATATGTATATCAAACAAGTATAACTCTGTGGTCATAAGCAATAACCGCCTAAATCGAAAAAACTTAATTCGAGAAAAAACGTTATAAACATTCGGATTGTAATGTTAACCCTATGGGGAAACCAAATATGTTCGTTTATAACTTCTGCAGAATACAATAGCATATATAACTCAATTCTTTCTTAAATCGACTTAGGGGCTTATTGCCACAGAACTATGCCTACTAGTTTGTTTAGAATATTTTAATCCATTTTTAACTTTCAGACTTAGCCATTACTACTTAGCACTAAAATTTGTATTTCTATACTACTAGTTTGTTTAGCGAAAGTCCAACATTTTTTTTATTATTAAGTAAATTTGCATAAGTCGCCATATAGTGAATATCAATAAATTCCAGGTCTTTCTTCGTATGACGTACATACGTATGTACATATGTACATATATACGAATCACACCGATTCCTTTTCTTTAAACTGGCGGTAGGTGCCATTCTCGCCACCACTTGGTGGCGTATCCAGTTCAGCCTCCTTTGCCAGGTTACCGGTGGTTATACTGCGCTCAACTGGCATTTCGGTTTTCTTATCATTTTGCCCTTTAGTAAAGACGACTTCGATGGGATTGTGCTTCTGTTTTTCATTACTTGTGCCAATGATGATGTTGGATTCGGTTTGTACATCAAAGGCATGGTTGACTTTGGTACCTTTTTCTTTCTCCCCCGATGTCAAATCGCTGGTAGCTTCGCCGATTATATAGGGCTTTTCGCCGGGGAAACGTTCACACCATCTCAATACCATGGGATGTAAGAGCTTCGCATCGTAGGCGTCCTTGGGATCACGTGTAAGGTAACTGATTATAACGCCGACACCAACAGCAATGACTGCTCCAAGTAAACTGTAGTACATGTAACTGACAGAGTAGAAAGTCTCCATCGGAGTGCTAAATGCAAAAGAAACAAAGTAAACTTGTGTTACAGAAGATGTAAATATGTATATTTATAGGATACAAGAATAATAAAAGAAAATGCATACAATTGTAAAGTGGATAGATCCAGCTTCACTCATACACTTTTGAGCCTGGGGCCTACTTCGACATGGAAGCTATTTTAACAACGTTCTGCCGGAAGGAATATTAAAATCGGTGCTAAAATAGCCTTCATAAGGCTAATTTAGAGCTTGCTTTGCGACAAAACTCTCGCAGTTGAGCAGGGTAGCGTCAGCTTGCAGCGCAGAGGGAACAGCTGCATCCCCTCACCTCTCTTATTGGTCGTAAACGAGTTGTAAGAGGAGCTGGAGAAGAGAACGGCGCATAGTGGAGAAGCCCCATATAAAATTTGTTATGAAGAAATGTGAAATATTGCGTAGATTGGCACACTGCCACTAGGGGTCGGAAATGGTAAATGTTATCCGATTTTAATGAAACTCGCTTTGTGGCTTAGTTTTAGCCAAACAAATTTAAATCTGAAATATGATCAAAATTGGCCTACTTCCATATTCACCAGCTATACCAAAACCAATATAAAAACACATTTTTCTTTAAACCAGATAAAATCTGACATATCTGCCACCCAATGCAGCGGGCGTGAAAGTTCGCCAAGCTACAACATTTTTTATACTTCAGACAAAAGTACTAGATATTAAACTCCAGTAAAATCAGATCCCAATTACCATTTTTTGGTAGCTGATATGAGAATCTGTCACTGGAAGATTAACAGAAGGGTCGTAAACGGAAGAGTGGCTTCCTTGTCAGCAGCTTTTCCCCCTCTCCTTTCTCTTCTGGATGGAAACCGCATCTGTACATTCAAACCAAAATCTAGGCTTGACTATATGGTAGTCCGTGGTTTTATTTGCTTTCGAGGTAGAATCTAAGATGAGCTATGCCCGAAGGTAATCGATATGAACCACCCAGACTCTCTGAGTCGTACTGCGGAGTACATCGCGGTTTCCTTTAGGCATGGATCCATGGGCATCATATTGAGGACTACATTCACCATACTAGGGCGCCGTAGGTAAGAATAGGCCTTATGATTGCGGTGTGTATCCACATCAAAAGCTTCGGTTTTAAACCCGTTTCTATTTATTATCTGTTTACAAGTATAATAAGCCGTCTCTTTACGTTTCTAAACGTTAAGTTTCCCGTTTAATTTAGTGTCTAAAATTACTCCCAGATATTTCGCATTAGATGATAGGGGGATTGTCTTCCGCCTATGGATGGAAGTCTAAATTGGGGTATCTTATTCCTATTATGTAGTGAACAGTAACAACTCAAGTTTGCTTGAGTTTACGTTCGGGTCACTGCGGATAGATCACGTGTGTATCCCACCTTATTTACAGTAGAAAGAAATGGTCCCGTGACTGCTATCACTACATGATTAGCATACATCAGTACTCCCACTGCTCCACTATTAAGTTCTAGCAGTATACTATTTAATGCACCCGCTGTGGAGTACCTCAGCTCACACCAGAGTGGTGTTATCTTAAACTTTTTATAGAGAATGAGTTCAGCCTAATAAATAATTTCCAAATAACGCCACTCAGTAAGTTGCGAAAATAAATAAGTTCAAATATACAGATCAAGTGATTTGGTCTAGATCAGAGATGGGCAAAGTGGCTCCCAGGAGCCTTTTGCACTTAGGAGCCGGCTTGGCACATTTATGTAGGTGGTATATGAGGGGTAACATCAAGAGCCAGCATGAAGGGGGAAGTAGAGCGTATTCAAATTTCTTGTATTCCGACTCTCATTACTAATATATGTGATGCTTTTAATGTATTTTGTACGCCCCTTTTACCCTGAGAACTGATTTAGCTCTTGCGTAGCACTTGCTGGCTCTTTTGGCGTCTTTAAGAGCCAAAAATCTGCCCATCCCTGGTCTAGATTCAAAATGAACATTTGAAAACACAATTGCATATTGTGGCTGTAGTTGAGTGCGCGGAGATGCTTGCTACTATTTGTTAGCTTTCAGGAGGATCCGAGTGCGAATGGCATTCACTTTTGATTTTGTTTAGGATTTTCTTGATTACGAAAAAACATCTAAAGTAAACAAAAGATCGTTTGGCGCAAAATCGTATGGGTTTTAGCTTGAAACAAAGAGGATATGGTTTATTTTTTTCTCAGTGTAAAAATGCGATTCATACAACATTGAATTCCTGTGTCCTTGGAATCGTACTAGTGTAATTTTTTGCAGAACGTATACTTAAAAAATAGTTGTAGGCATGTCTGGAATTTTATCAAGCACTTTATTGCATATTTTCGAGTTTGAGTTTTGGACTTTCTGCCACTCTCAGAACACTGTGCCTCGTGGCTTCGCCCATAATGTTAAGAGTAGATTTATGGACACCTTATATGATCTAACCTGGGAGTCAAATGGGTGGCTGACGCCGGGTTCGCCGGCAAAGTGGCAATTAGGAGCTGGTTTTATTCACAAGAGAATTCAAGAACCAACTCTGCGTCTAGATACTCTAACATTCTTGAGCGTTTAGATTTCATCCCTCATTACGAGGATTACTGCGTCACTAAAATAGCCCCAGTCAGGGCGGTGATGTCTCTGATATTGTGTCTAAAATTGGTCAGAGAGTTGCCCCCCAATCGCATGGGAATTTTTAGACATATTTGCATATAGGAACCAGTGACATTCTGGCAAACTGCATTGTTGATAAGTTGGCAGAAAGGAAATTTTTCAAACGATGCAACAGGACAGGAAACGGATGGGAGCACCACCGAGCACTTGTGCTTCACTCTTGGATATGTTTAATTGCAAGGAAAGCGAGCACTTTAAATTTAAATTTCGATCAACTAAAATCCGAAAACTCAATAGCATTCGACAACTCAACTAATCTCGATAAATCTCGATAACCTCGCATTTCAAGGGATCGAAAAATGTCGATAACTCAAAAATATATATATATCTCCTTAAAAAGCGATAGCCCGATAAACTTTTGATACCTCTATAAATTTCGATAACTCAGTTTATTTTAATAGATAGCTCCACATCTTTCGAAAGCTATCGACAAATTTCGATAACTCGTTACACTTTGGCAATGATAACTCCATAAATTTGTATTGATAAATGAATATATTTTGGAAAGTGCAAAAACATCGATTCGATAAATCCGCAACTTTCAGTAAATTAATAAATATCGATAACGCGATAAGTTGAAAGTACTCGATGCGTTACGATAACTCCGTAACATTCATTAACGCTATAAATGGCGATAATTCATTAAATATCGATAACTGGATAAATTTTATTAACTTTAGTTATTTCGATAATCCCTCAAATTTAAAATGCCGACAATTATACGTAAATTTGATTAAAAAATACATGGATACAAGGCAATCCTCGGAAAGCTTGCGGGTAAATATGTAATATGAAAGTATTAATTTTTTTTTTCTTACCGTTCCGGTGCCATGAGGGTTAGTTGCATAGCTGAAGTCTCGTTGACGAGCGAATGTGAAGCTAACCACGACGCAGCAAGTTCTTTGGGTTTAATGATGGACTGCGAGAAAGTGGTGTTGGTGCAGCCCTAAAAAAATATACAAAAAATAAGAAATTCATATCATTCGATCCTATCCTTTCAGTCAGTTTTCTGTATTCTACCTCTGTTGATGTAGGCAGGAAAATATTCTGACCGCTCTTGTCCAATGTAGCGCTGCCAGTGATGAGCCAGATCACGAAGGCGCACGACGATATCATACCAGCAGAGGTGCCCTAAGGTAATAAAAAAAAGAAAATGTTATTGCCGTTATTATTATAATCAGCTTTAAAAGCGCGCTTTTCGCTTTTTTACCTTCCAATTGGCAATCGGCACAAGCATGGCTAATATGAAGCAGCCCAATAATGGGCCGGATGTTGCCGAAAATGCTAGTAATGAAGACTCAATTACTCCCGATAGCAGGCCTACGCCGAAAGCGACTCCCATTATAATTAATCCGCAAATGACGGTTATGACTTTAAGGATGAAAAGCTGTTGCTTGTCGCTTAGTCCCTTGAATTGTGGCAACTGCGAAATAAAATCTTCCCAGCAAACTGTGGCTAATGAATTTAAATTTGAGACCATCATGCTGTTGAGCAAAAGTGGCGACAGACCGTGCGTTAGATTGGGCAGAAATTGATAGCGATGAAATATGTAGTTTTTTGCAGACAAATATGTAAGAGAGAAGAAATTACATTAAGCAATTAAAAATTAATTTGTATTAGCTGCCATCCCACAACCAGATAAAATTATACGCACCACAATGCACCATTGAACAGCATTGCCATAAAAATGCCAACGAAGCCGGGTATCACCGCCAACTGATCCTCCACAAAGAAGGGTAAAATTTCATCTGGTTTGCTTATGTAGCCCTCAGCGTAGGGATCACAGTTCACATAGGTAGCATAGATCACCATACCCGACAGCCACGATAGTGAAAAGAACACAAAGATTATGGGGATATTTGTCATCATGACTCTGAAAATCCAGAAAAGTATAATGTAGTGTTATGTTACGAAAATTGAGCAGTTACTGGAAACTTACCTTCGCACCTGACTCATGGATTTCAGCGATACGTAACGTTGCATGAAGTTCTGCTGGCAGCCAAACTGAGACAACGACATGAACAACTGACCTAGCCAGGCGGACAGCGTATCTACTCGCACAGTCATGTCGCCGCTGAAGTTGAAGAATTGTAAACGATCTATTTTTGGAAGAAATTAGGGAAAAGTTATTTTAAAGTTCTTATTAAGTGAAAAACCAAGCTAATCACATAATACATCGGAATTCCTATCTTTACGCACGATTTACGACTTGAATTATGGAATAAGTTCGGGATGGTATTCTTGTATTCTGGCGAAAAAGCATGGACAATGACAACGTCCGATGGGGCGGCTGTTTGAGTATTCGAGAGAAAGATTTTGCGGAAAATGTACGGGCTTTTGCGCGTTGGCGACGGCGGGTACCGCAGACGATGGAATGATGAGCTGTATGAGCTTTACAACGACATAGACAAAGTGCAGCGAATTAAAATGCAGCGGCTCCGCTGGCTTGGCCATGCCGTTCGAATGGACACCGACGCTCCAGCTCTGAAAATATTCAACTTGGAACCCGCTGGTGGTTGAAGAGGAAGAGGGAGCCTGAAATCTTTCTCAGCCAACAGGGGGAGTTTTCCTCATCTCATATGTTGACGACTGTTCGATATTGGCATCCGGGAATGGAGTTGGTGACATATGCTCCAAAGTAAACGGCTATCTCTTGGAAATTTCTGGCTTCCCCACTGCACGGAGCATAACTCTCTCCCCGGCGAAATCAACGGGGACCCCCTTCAACACCTAGACGAAGGATGTCAGGCTTGAACTAGCCATTCACGTCGATGGCACACCAATTTCGACGGTGCATAACCCGAAAATCTAGGGGTTACCTTTGACATCCTACACTCTGAGCACCCACAGACCCCTCAGATAGAATATATGGCCATGGTCCAGACCTTCACTAAACAATTTTTTTTACCCGACGACATACCGATCGAGTGATCAACGGCGGTCATAAAGAGTCAGTCACCACCTACCAAGACTCTCGACCTATGAATGCCGTGATCGGTGCCCAATATCAGCTTATTGCAGATGCAGAGCTTCGACTGCCACGAGAGACCCGAATAACTTTGGCCCAACTACTGTATGGATACTGTAGCCGCCTAAACAACTAAATGATTGATTAAGATCTATAGCGTATTCACTTTTAATCTTCGAATTATTCTGTTTACGGTGACCACTAATAGCGACTCCTGCCGTTTATAATTTTAAATAATCTTGGTCATTCATTAGCCTGCAGCCTACTTCTTGAGGGTTTAATCAAAAAGGGAAAAACTTTGGTAACTTTTCATAAGTATTTACATTCATACAATCACGTTATCGCTACGTGGTTGTATTTAACTATTCTGTTTTGTAAATACATAAATACTCGTTCGGACTTTACTTTGGCTATTGCTGGCCGAACAAGACGACGAACCAAGTTGAGTTGTTGTTCATTTCCCATAACCAGCCTATGGAAGGCATATGCCCAGCTTAAATAAATATTGTAGCCACAAGTAGATAGATGTCTGTTTACTAATGACAAACATATCAATGTACACACAAATATACTATGCACTTGTATACATTCATACATACATATGCACATAAATACCATGTAAGTAAATTTATTGAGCTTTTATATTCAAACAAGGCTTTTAGCCACCCTATTCTGGTTTATTGTATAGATAACGGACTCCAGGTGGCAAGCGAGTATGTATGTACATATGTACATTAGTGTGGGCCGAAAATCCGTTTTTTTTTTTAGAATTTTGATTGGTAATAGCAAAAATATGGTACATTATGCTGTAAAAACAATGTATGTGAAAAGTGACAATTTTCGTTCAGTATCTTAAAGCATAAACAGGCGGCAGCGGCAATTAACTGCAATCGATCCGGATTAAGTCCGAGCTAACGCTTTTAGGCTCGCCCAAGTACATCAAAGTTCAAGCGCTAAAAAATTTCTTTCTTAGCTTACTTCGATTCGTAACAAAAAAGGTCCATATACCAAATTATGTATAGGACTAATACTTTCGAAGATGCTTGCAATTTTAGTAAAAAAAATGATTGATTGATGTATTTCTAAGTTTTTATTTTTTGAGCACATTGAACTTTGATGGACTTGGGCGAGCCTACGATAATGACCAAACATTTTCACCTTTCACACAGATTTTTTCTAGAGCATAATGAACCATATTTTTGCTATTACCAATCAAACAAAAAAAAAACAAAACGAATTTTCGGCCCACGCTAATGTACATACATACATATGTATGTATGTATATGCACTTAACCAATGACCATTTTCACGTCCACCTTTGAATGATACCGCAATCTTTTCGTCCTTGCGGCACATCACGTTTGCCCAAACCTAAGTTTGTTTGCTGTCCATTCTCACCTTGCCTTTTACTTCATTTTTTTTATCAAATTATACTATGTGTGCATTAGAAATACGAAGGTTTTTATTTGCACACGACCGCTGGTGCTAGACCTTAAATACATATGTACATATCTACATATTAAGTATTTGTGCGATTAGAGAAAAAATGTAGCAGCAGCTTAACGATGATAAGGCTTAAATGGATAATAGAGCATAAAATAAATGATTTGTTAGAATGTAATTGCCAGGTGCTTGAGTTATGTATTGCTGATGCTGTTTTTGTAGGCCTGCAGGATATTGATACGCAGCAACTTCTCTAACTGAATAAGGTACTACTCTTCTTTCAAAATTTGACCAATAAGCTAAGTCGATCCTATCGTTTCGGTTGAGAGTAAGAGCTTAAGGTCGTGTTTCGAGTGCTAATTCTTCTCTAGTTTTATGTAATATGGGTTGTGCGCGCAGTTTGGGACCCGCAACGTAAAAACAATAATGCCAGTAAGTAGACTAAAGACCCTAGACCAATGTAAAGGGTCGAAGATCACGTCTCTCTACTAGAACAATTCGAGGCGATAACAGCAATATAGCCTCTATGATGTTGTGTCCGAATTTGGGATCGCCGCAAAACCAATACAGTTGTATTGAGCAAAACATTGTTATCGTCGTATTCAACACCAGGGCCTTGGGTGCAGCATTTTCTATCATGGAAAACGCAGCAAAGCGTTGATCGGTCGCAATTAAAAATATTTAGTGAAGGACTTTGCCTACCTAGGATCCGGCATTGTTACCTAAAAAATAATGTCAGCAAGGAGATAAAGCGAAGAGTAACGCTTGCCAAAAGGTGCTAATTTGGGCTTGGTAGGTCATTGATAAGCAGAACAAAAGCCACGCTCTATAGCATGCGCCCTTTCAAGAGAACTATTCAACGCAATATCTACATAAAGCAGTCTTCGGGTTGGTAATATGTACCGAAGAGGATGTAGTGACGCATGATCGAGCTTTATTATTGCATACATCTGTCAACTTGTCATCCATCAGTAGAGTGCAAGAGTGCTGGAGCGTCAACTGCAGAAGAAGCCTGAATACTAATACAATTGGAATGAACAATCAGTGTTGCCGCGAAGCATTTTTAATGGTAGCCAAATTCCTTTAAAAAAAGGGCTAAAAAAGAGCTAAAAAAAGTCGTTGTGACTAAAAATGGTAGCTAAAATTGTTTGCTTACATAATCATATATAAGTATACACGCAAACATTTTCAATAAGTAATTGTATAGAAAAACCATGAACTCTGGAAAAAAGCTAATATTTTATCCAACCTAAAACCTTTTTGTATAATAGGGGAAATATACGACACCAGCTTGCTGGCTCGATCAAGTGATTGTTCTATCAGGCTCGAAGCATATAACTTACCAGCATGCTGGTACAATATTTATTTCTTTACAAATGAGGTCGAAGAAGGATCGAAATGATTAGAGCCGAAATTTCATAATTTTTCTACCATTTTGTTAAATATTGTTTTTTTTTTTTCAATTCACAACTGCAATATCGTGAACTTAATATTCCACACACACGGCTTTGACTCATATAGTGCAAGAAATTTCCGCCAAAAAATTTTCAAATAGTTTTTGAAGACACACCAGCAGCTGGTACAATCACAACAACATACACGGTCAATCGACTTGATGGGCCATTTAAAAAATGAAGCATATTAAGGGCCAGTTTTTCAGTGCACGGCCGTGGCTTGAACTAAGTTTAAATGCCCGATCTGGCTGGTGTAAACTAAGATCAGCCAATCAAATGTCAGCCAGCTGTTCAATTTAAACTCAGTTTACTTAATCTGAGTTTAAACTGGCACTGAAAAACTGGCCCTAACGGCTGTAAACTTATCTATTTTAAACTGTAGTTAAATCGTTAATAGATAAGTTAAAAAAACAGCCCTAACACTTTTACAGTATGTATGTATAAAAACGTAAGGAACATACAATACATACATGTATATATATCAGTCTTTCTTAGTTTAAAAATTCATCTCTTAAATAAATGCAAAAAAAAATAGATCAAATTAAACGTACACAACTTTTTCATGCCCAGTATGAATAAATTCTCCAAAGGGCTAAAAAAAGGGCTAGGGGCAATTTTAAATTTATGTGGCCAAAAAAAGAATGTGGTAGCTCAATCTAGCCACCAAAGGGCTAAAACGGCAACACTGTGAACAACTGGCGTAACTTTGTAAGGAGAGAGGGATTTGTCAAATTTTTTTGGTCCCGGTTAAAGGTACGATCACACTAAGCGACGCGACACTTTTTGGTATACCGCACTGAAACCGCAGCGGTGCGAAACTTCGCTGCATAATTTTTGTCTAAGCCTTCAAACTGTGACGCTGATGTAATGTTAATGCCTTTTTCTTATTTTACTTGGCAAATTCTTCTCAAATTTTGTGTACCTTTGCATAAAATGTACTTCTCGAATAAAATGTATCTGCATATTCACTCACAATTCGAAATCCAATTTCTTCGAGTTAAAAAAATATGGCATAAAATATTAAGTCGTCCCGCTGGGTATACCGCACTATGCAGCACCGGAACTGAGCGACACCACGCGACGCGACAATTTTGTCTAGTTGGTCAGCTTTGACGCGCAGTGTCGCGTCTCGTAGCTCCGCTGCAGCGTGGTGTGGCATGCTTCATAAGAATCCATGCAAAGCATATGTTGGCTGCGCTGTGTAGTGTCGTGTCGCGTCGCCTAGTGCAGCCGTACCTAGTGTCGAAACCGGTTAGTCTTCAAACCAAATTTTACAAGGCGTTACTGAACTGTTTTCCCAAATAAATCATACTCCCACACTGAATACTTTCCAGTTCCTTTCAATACAATAGGCAGTCACTCCTCATTCGCCTGGCGTAAGCGGCTTAAAGTAGGAGGATAAACAAATTCGCTGCCAACACAATAATACAAAAAGAAAAAAAATCATTTTTTGCATGCATATTGCGTATTGAATTCCAAAATAGGGTTAAGACTTTGATGAAGCGTACAACGCTCAGAAAACGGTATGCAATTTATGGGCACATACCCATACCCATTCAACGTTAATGGTTGTGGTTATCAATGCGGCACGCAATACAGTCGGGGGGGAGAAACGAGCCAGTCGGCGGGGAGTAAGCGATGCTGGCTGCTGCGTGTTCTCTATTTGCTACTCAATAACGGTGAGATTGTTTTTACATTTTATCACTTTTCGCGGCAACTACCTCACCCCAACTACCATGGTGGTGCACATCTCTGCCTGTGGGGGGAGGCATGCAACAACGTCGTAGATTACATAATGATTGATGCTGCAATGCATTCATCAAAATAAATATGTACATACATACATTCAAATTAAAATGAATAAATCTCAGCGTTTATGTACATACAAATATTCACAACGACATCCGAGGGAGGAGCGGCAGCTGCAGTTGGATTTTAGCAGCTGGCGCCAAGCGATTGTGCGAGTAGCATTCTGGGCTCGAGGTTTTGCGCGATGGAACAAAATATTATGTTCAAAAAGGAATAACAAAAGCGAATAACGAAAATCAACACTCAGACACTCGATAAAGTATAAGGTCCTTATGCTCGTTTTTAACGCACGAATGAGTTTTTTTGCGGTTACCATAGATCGATAATTCAATTAATATATATTTATGTACAAATCTGCATATGTATGTTGTACTTTCAATTACTTTAATTATAATAATTGATATAATTATATAATTGAGGAATTTACTAATATCAAGGCATTATTTACATAATATCAAGGGCTCATTAAAAAAATGTACTTGGATTATATTTAAAATAAATATTTGAGGAAATCCACAAAAATTGAAGCCAATTGATTATAATTATGTATTTTGAAGGCTATTTTCTACGTGCTGAAATATATGTAGGTAAATACTACCACGATTTGTGGCACATTTCAAAAACTTGCTTGGTATGCGATTCACAAAAAAAAAAAAAAAGAAGCAAAACAAAGAATTTAGATGTAAAACTACTTACCATTATCCCGATTCACTTCGTAAACGTGTTTAGCACCGCCACTTGCTATGAGACCCTTCACAATGACGGCTAATGTGACTAAAATTACCGTTACTAATGCCATCAGTTGCAAATGTAGTAAACAATTGAAGAGTAAAAGGAGAGAAAAAAAAATGCAAGTATGTTAGTTTAGGCTTTAAGAAAGAGAGTGAACAGTCGCCGTTAGGACGTGAAAATACTTACCAGTTTGTATGACATCTGCGTTAATGGCCGCTTTCAGACCACCCTGTTGTGAATGAGACCAAACATATTTTATAGGTGAATTGAACTAATTTTTAGTTGGTGTAAATACATAACGACATGCATATGTAGGCATATATGTATGTAACTGTATAACTTTCACATACTCAGCCAATCATACAAAATAACCTGAAGTCAGCATATGTAGATACATATAAGGCCTAGGCCACTACATATAGCTTAGTCTAATCTGGTGTGCATATGTTCATGTGTATGTCACATTAGGTCTGTGCGATGAGTGCACTAAAAGTGTATAACAGTGAAATGCAAAACTACTTTTGACATTTAGCACAGGAAAACCCTCATTGAATGCTTTTTCCTATACTAGGGTGCTCCAGTGCACTCAACGAAAATACCTATTGTGTAAATACCGCATTTTGGTTGTATCCTGGCATCGGTATTATCAGTAACCACTTAAATCCAGGAAGGGCTATGACTGTTAAAATTGTGTTTCTGATGTTTCTGATCAAAATTAATCGTTTTTTTTTTTGGATTTTAATTTTTCGATAAATTTCCGACCTTTAATTTTAATTTTTATTTTTTCGATCATATTATAACCGTTTTTTCAAGATTTAATTTGGTAGAACATAAAATCGAATACAAAAACGTAGCATTCTGCTCTGGTTTAGCTAAGTACGATGGACTGAAAACTGCACAAATTAAGCCCATCAAAAGTTTAACTAAAATGAAAATATAGAAAATAGGGCGAGAATAAAAAAAAACAAAATGTTTGACTAAAAATTGAACTCGGGGAAAAAAAATACTTAAACATAAATAAATACGCATTTAAAATTTATTTACAATGAGTTTTCATGACCCACAGCACTTAATTAAAAGCAATTTCCTTGTGGCAATAACTGGCGACATATCGCCAAATGGACGCATGCAACAGCTTGCTTTTTAGCGTAAATATGTACCCTGCAGAGAAACCCCGAAATAGTAGTGAGCCAAATTTTTAGTTCCTTTACTGGATCTTTATCACCAAAAAAGAACCGGTCCGATAGTAACTAAAGAGTTCCACACCAGTTCCAAAGTTGCGAAATGTGGTACTTTTAAAAACCATTTTATTTTACTTTTTGCTTGCCAAGTCCAATTTTTCTAAAAAATTTTATTTTATTATTTACTTTAAATATATATTTATTTGGCGTTTTTTTCGTTCAACTACGCTTTTCTTCTGCATTTCACAGATGCTTTTTTAATAGAAATCTATATTAAGCTTTTAATATCTTGGAACCTTCTGGAATCTAACTAATCACACATCAAGCACCTCTACACACTCAGCTGCAGACTAAGATTTGTAGAAGTGTTTTCAAATGCTAATTTTAAATTAAATTCACTCAAATAAATTTGATTTCAAATTGAACACATTTTTTTGGAATTTGATTTAAAATCGCTACCATGTGAAAAACAAAAAGTCTGAGGGGCGGGGGCAATAGACACTTCTTCGGACATCGTAATGTTACTAGCATGCCAAAGCGAATTAACGCGCACTAGTTATGGAACCAGTTCGGTACTAGTACGCTTCCCCATAGGGTATGCATGTATGTATGTGTATATACCACACGTATATAAACACATGTTATTAGTGTTTAACAATATACAATCAACCTATTATTGATTGCGTTCGCATTGGTCAACCAAGTGAATGTCACGAATAAAAAAAAAAAACTGGTAGGAAAAAAATCATAATAAATGTTGAAGTGCTTAAAAGTATAAAAAAAAAAAAACGTACATCGGTCTATTTATGTGAAAAGCGATAAAATAATTCAGACACACATTCATACCCGCACTTTACAATTTTCACATGCTGAACTTACCATGATAGTGAAAAATATGCAAATCACAGCCATACCCACAATGGATGCCCAATAGGGAATGCCAATTACGGTCGACAACGCGACACTGGGAGTGTAAACGGTAATGCCGAGGGAGCAAATTTGCCGCACAATGTATGTGCCAGAGGCGAGGCAGCGCACCAGCCGACTCTTAAATCTATAAAAAAAGAGAGGAAATAAAAACATGGGAAATTATTATTTTTTCGCTACAATTAAAAAGATTATGCAAATTGCAGTGATTGCAATAAATTGCCTAATGGGTTTTTCTATAGAACCCCGTTGCTTTAATTAAATAAAATTCAATGAGTAAATGCATTTGAGGAATGTGCGTATGTATAAAGCCCCAAAGAGTAGGGGCCTCGCAAATTAAAATCTTAAATCAATTTAAGTTTTTCCGGCACATTTTCGCCGCCCGGTTTGCGGAAGTTCCGACACTGCCACTGCCATGTTTTTATTGCTCTGTCACTGGTTGGCACCTTATTTGTTGTTTTTTTTTTTAAGCTTTTGCTCTTTCCCCATTTCTTTTTTAGTGTTGTACCTACATACATACATACATATTTGTCCTACTAAATGCCACAGCTAGCAAGCCTTTTTATATCCACACCTTTTGACTTTTTATGTGCCACTTCGCTGTAGCCTTGATTCTGTTAATTAAATAAAAACAATTACAACAAGAGCGGCATAATTCCGAAATGGTTGGTTTAAGCGCACTCGAACTATGCTAACTGCGGCAATGGTTTTTTATGATAGCATTTACGCACAGTTTTGTGACAGGCTGTATGCTGGCTAACGGTGTAAATAAAAACATAACAAAATAGATGAAAGAGCAAATAAATGATATTCGGCTTTTCAAATCAAGGACATTACTTGCGATGCGAATAGGTAAAAAATTTGTTCATTCGATCTATGCAACTCCCATTTGTATTCCTACTTACATACATACATAATTGTCGAGTTTACAGGTGATATTTCGTGTTCAATACAAAAATGTATGAAGCGTAAATCAACCAGCACTGGAAGCAAACATAAGTTACATTGCTTGAATACAATAAGCTATGAAATAGAGAGCCGGGCGAGCATGGGAAAACATATTTGCAGTGCTTCAGCACAAATGCTTTGGGTAATGCTCACAAACGGGTGGAAATGCTGGGAAGTATGCGGTACATATGTATGTAGCTCGTGGTAATTTTGCGTTGAAGCTTTTTGGTTAAAAGTGTTCTGCTATGCAAATAAACAGATACACGCACACATGCGCGCACGCACCAACTGGTATGCAACGGAGCATAGCAACGGTGCATCACAGTCTGCGGCTTCGCGACGAACAAAGCAATGCATAAATTGGGAGCGCGCACAAAGCACTCGATGCATTCAGCCAGCAGCAGCGCCAATGAACGAACTGTGTGTGTGTGCGACGATATGCGGTGACAATGCACAGCAAAAGCTGCGTGAACGCACCGAACATTCGGGGGTTTTTCGGTTAACCAACCGCCAGAGTTGCAGCGCCCAAAGCAGAGTGTATTTAAGCCCTCGAGTTCTTCGGTCGCTTTATGCTTCAGTAAACGCCATTAAATGTGCAAATATAGTGCATCAGTCTTCTGCAGCTAAATAGCTGAGGGCGTAGCGCGCATTACTAGAATGATGCGGGGACTACTTTTCCCAAATACTTGCATTAATCCACTTTAATATCTTCATATAAGCCGAGCGAAAGTGTGCTCAAAATTCTTACATTTTCAAATTATCAATTCATACATACTTATTTTACGATTCATACATACATCGTCACCTAAGGTTGAAAAGGTGCCAAGTCCATATTTTTAAATTTTTCAGAAGATACAAAAAATCGATGTAGTTCGATGTCGCATTACCTGCCTTTCTGCATCAAAAACTAAATTTTGAAAAAAAGAACTTGGCCTCTTTTCACCTTTATGTAGCTGTATGCGGTTAACTTACTGAAGTAGGTATACATAAAGTGAATAAATTCACACCTTTACGTGTGCAATAACCAGCCGTATAATTTATTTTGGATTCAACATAGGAAGCAACATATGTAGGTAAACCCTTGCGGCAAATTCTGGTTCGTTTTTAGCTTAATAGAACATTAAAAATCGCAAATCGGTTTGGTGGAAGATTTTCTGAATTTTTGGAAGTTGCGGGTTTTATACGTAATGTGGCTTGTGATCCCATATTGAACTATCAATCCTTTTCATAGCTATGGTATGAGATCTTATTTCCACCTTTGAGATCTCTCGAAAAATCTTTGTAAGAGCGTACGTAATCTCCTTTTGTTTGGTGGCGAACAAGTATATACAATTAGTTACACATTTTCTTCTTCTTTTATGAACCCTAGTATTATGTCATGCAATTCAATTAGCCCGTTATACGCAAGAGTCCTATTAGGATGGAACAAAAGTGGCAGCGTTAATTTGCTTTGCAATTACTCAAACCAAGGTGTCCAGGTACCCGTTTGAATTGAACTTAAAAAGGCTTGTCCATCTTCTTTAAAGGTCTGTGAAATTCGAACTTTGCCGTGCCTATATGTAAGTATAAAGCTTTCGGGGTTGCCAAACTGTCAGAGAGTATGAAGTTTTGTTTCCTTTCTGTAGATAATTGCCTCCTCGATAGCCTACGCTTTCGCTCGATAAAAACTGGCATAGCATGTCACCCCAATCCATTCCAAAAGGACTTCGCGCAAATGCCATTAGGTAAATACATATTATGTCGAAGTTTAAGAAGTGGATAGATAGTGCACGTGATGAGAGGCCATTCCTATGTCTATGAAATACATTAAATTTCACTGTAGGGACGCTAAAATGTCAAAAAAAAAGCCGAGACATTTAAACTTCATTTTGGGTCGGATCTGGATTCCGTTTTTTCTAGACCAGATAATTTTCATTTTAAGTTTGCATTGCGAATAGAAAATGTTTAAATGGAATGGAACATGTTACTCGAACGCCATGAACGAGTATGTACGAGTATGACCTTGTACCATATGGCGTATGAGTAACATTATAACCTGCTCCCAATTCATATAACTTTATCATTTACCTATCGATTTTTATCGTTTAATGTTTTTGAAAAGGAACAGGTTTTAACAAAAATGCAAAAATAAAAATATATATATAAAAGATTATATACGCAAAAAACTTCTTCCCTAGCAACACTTTTCGCACATATATTCCTATGCCGGTCGATTTTATGATGTACCGCGATAGCATTTCACATTTAAAATGAACAAATTGAAGGAATGTTGAAACGAATTTAATGTGCCTGCCAATCGCAACAAAATCGATCATTGAGAAGGCACACATTCATCAAGTGAATGATGAAATTATGATGTGCGAATATTTAACAGCCACATATAAATACCAATACCTAATTAACAATTACACCTACATACTTATGTACATTTTCATTCATTAGTTAGATGTGTGAAGCAGAGCATCGATTTTTATTAAATACTCCATCAGCCAACCGCAATTGACAAACTGTTAACGAAGGACTCAACATATATGTACATACATATCGTCGTCATCTGAAATGCAAAAAGACCTAACAACATCGTAAATGAAATGGAAAAAGTCGTGACTAATATTTTAATTTTTTTTTCACAAAATGATGTGGACAGTTGTAATTCGATGCAATCTATCACATAAATCTAAAAGTTAATTTTGAATTTTTTATTAGTTATGACTTATCGCATTTCAACGATGATGGTTGTTACGTCTTTTTGCATTTCAGGTGATGATACATACTGTCTAGGGATGTTTCGAATGTCGAATGCGAATGCGAATTTCCGGAATGCGAATGCGTATGCGAATGTTAGGTTGATTAAGTGCATCCATATCATTAAATCGTTAACTGTACCGTTAGAGATGAGTCGCGGACTAATATATCTTCAAGTCTACCCGCTTGAGATTAGTTGCGACAAATTAAAGCCCAATTGTACCCCATGGAGACTATTACCGGAATTAATATTTTAGAGATCAGTCACACAATTTTTTGCAGGGTATGTAAGTAGAATCCAATGTGCATCAGTATAGTGTGGGTGTGTGTGTGTGTGCTTTAAGTTTCCATCAGTTGATTGTTTTTATTTTAATATTTTTTTGTTTGCTTGTAATTCGTAATTTATTGTTGTCATAAATGCAGTAAAAGGCGTATGTATGTATACAGTTGTAAGAATGCAGTTACATATGTTATGCGTATCTCCGCTCTACTGCCGCTGGTGGGCGATAAAAGTGATGGGAAGTGACAAGTCGCGGTGCGCACTCGGCAAATAGGCTCACGGCAATGCACCAGAACGTGTTGGCAGATAAATGTGCATGCCAATATGCAAGTATGTACAAATGTATGTACGTAATTACTATTTTAATAAGCACGAACGTGCACACACACACACACACATGCATATATGGTATCCTTACGCAATATCAGTAGTGCGTTGGTCATAAATTCCGATGTCATTGTTTCTGCGCTTTTGCAATTTGTCGCGGAGAATTTCTTCGTTTTTAATTTCAATTTTTTTTTGGCTACATTGATCAGAGGTGGCTTTTATGCTGACACATTTGCTGGCATGCCACTTTCCTACCATCCATCCTCACCATCATTAACATAGGTACATATGTATGTATGTTGGCAGGTGAGAAATTTTGCCCACTCGAATATGTAGACTGCAACATACTTACATATACATACATATATTTAATTCACTTATGGTTGTGTGTGCTTATGTGACTGATGCTGACAGCAGAAATATTCAACCGCGAATAAAACATTTAATAATTTGTTAATGACCGCAGGCAGCTCGCCGCAAAATGCACAACACGCAGCGTATCGCACACAAACATTCGAGTTGCACTTCTGCTGGTTGAGTGAGTATGCCACACACTTGAGACCAGACTGTAGCTTCGGTAGGTATGTCAGATAGCAAAAAGGGCATTTAATATGTAGGCTTGCAATATGTTGCCATTAAAAAGCATGCAGATAAATTAATAACTATCTATTTATATTATGCCATGATTTAAATTTTAATTTCATATCCATATATTCGCACGAAAGCGGGTTGCGCGCATGAATGTACAGTTGTGTTGTCTGTTTTTCACTGTGCATTTTTCGTTGACGTTTCACTGAGATAATTGAAGTTTTATAGACGGCTTGGTGCTTTATTATAAGCACATACATACATACATATATCGTCGTTTAAAGTACAAAATGGCGTATTAACAAAAGGTACTATGTTTGTGAGTTTTTGCTTTGCCGGACAACATGTCGTATGAGCAACGTTAATTGATATTCTAATGATGTATGTACATAAGTATCTATAATTGTCTATCGCTCTTTGGGTAAGCTATTTTCGTCACTTCGATGGCACTGCAGAGTTTAACCGAGCTATTCATTCATATTCTCATCCATCATCCCAATCGCATGGATTTAAGATGTCCTCTTAAGTTTTCTAATGCACTTCGGGAACGTCTTCCAGAAAATTGTGGAATTCAAAATAGAAATCGAAATTGAATAGCAAACGATGACATTTTTTTCTATTACTTCATTTGTCTCCTAATCACATCTTCTTCGTCGTATTTAGCGCTGTAACCACCTAAGCAATTTCGGCCGACTTCAATAAACCAAGCCACGCAAATAATTAAATGTTCATTAAAGTAGTTGCACTAAATATTTCTGTCGTGAACTCTTTAAAAATAACCATCTTGCAGAAAGTCACCTAGCGACATTTTCGTGAAGGAAATTAGGATTCTAGCACTCAAGTGCGGTTGAGGCAACCACGGGAATAAATCCATGCAGCCACGATTTACGCGCAAATACGCGCGTCTACAATCTTTTGTGTATAAACAACAACAGCAATACAAATACAAATGCGAGGAGAAGCGCAAACAAGTACCCACTTGTAAATACATACATATATAGCCCAGAGTGTGTGTGTGTGCGCGCTAGTTATTTGCATGAAAGTGGAAAGTGCGTTGTTATCACAGCGGCAAATAAAACTAGAATTAGGGGCTGCTTAAAGGTCGTTCTTACCAACAGCAATGCGCAACTCACTGCTTATGTGTGTTGTGTATTGTGTGTGGGTGTGGGTGTGGGTGTTTGCGTGCTTCAGATTGAGGTTGAAGTTCGACGCACTTAAGAATGCTTTTATCGCACTTCCAAGCATACTATTGCAAAACATATGCACACACATCCACACATATACATATACATATGTACATAAGCAAACGCGTTTGCATCAGCGTGTGTGTTTGTATTTTTCTGTTGGCAAACACTTTCAAATAATAGTGCAGGGAATGCGTGAGGGGAGTTAGTGATAGCGGGGCTCATAGTGTGTGTGTTTGTTTGTACATTTGTGCGGTTGAGTATACATACGTGTGGATGGGAATGCATGCATGCGCATATACATATGTATGTATGTACATACGTCCTGATAGTAGTTTGGTGCACTGTCGCGAAAATGAATTACAGCTCTAAAAGAGCTTATTGCGAATTTAACCTCAAGGACCAATGAACGTTTCTATGGTAATGACTCCTTGAGGGCCGATTAAAGTGTAGTTTGTATGAAATTCCGACAGGATAAGCAGTTTTCTTTGTAGTTTACGAAGAGAGCATAACAGAGTAAACTTGGATGATAATATTCATATGTATGTATCTACAGCTATGTAGTAAAAACTGTATAGTGTGTGCGATATGAACTGATGATTGGTAGTAGTTTGCAGTTGAATGTAGCGACCGCTCAATTGACTATTAGATAAGCTTCTATGTTAAAGTTTTGTTGGAAAAGCTTAAAACACACAAATTTTTTTTAGGGGTGGAATCCATATGAACAATTGAGTTAGGTCAGCTTAGTAAATCTAAGTTACGTTGGCAGGCCAGTAAATATCCGTAAAGGCCTTATGCCAAAGGAAAGTCCATAGTGTTGCCAGATACATTTGCGGTATCTACACATCAATGACTTCACCAGGCCTGCTGTCTAAACTTTTTGTTTTCCACCAGACTCGGTAGGAACGCATGCGCTGTTGGCGAGAAAATCTTTAGAAGTCTTGATGCTGCTCTTGTTATTGATAATAATAAATCAGAAAATTTTCTGTTGGGGTATTTGAAGTCCTCCATACTTTTCCACACCAAATATGTTTGTATGCTTGGCGGTGCCTGAGCGAAACTATGTGATCGTTTAAGTTTTTTTGGGAGAATTGATTTTTCTGTATATACAAAACGCTCTTTTGGGTTAGTTCGTCACACCTCTTTCGTTACGTTGGACGTTATGTCGAAACCCAATGGGTGCCAGGTTCGGACCCCCGTACAACGATTTCTGCAGACGTTGTGGAGAGGACGAAGAGAAAGAATCTGTCAAACTCTTTCTTTACGATTGTTCTTCACTCCAGAGAAAATGCCTAAAATTTGTGGGAGAACAATTCTTCGAGAGCCTAGATAGCTTAGAGGAAACTCCATTGAAGGGTCTGCTAGGATTCGCTACCGAATCAAGATGGTTTAAAGGTATGTGGGGACTGGCATGGGGAAACCCACTGGGCATCGTATTGGGCCTTTGTGGCCTCCAAACGAACTTTTTTCCAGAGGTGCCCGCATAACCAAACCTAACCTACTACCAACGAATGTTAAGAAAAATAATGTACAGTTTTCTAGAATTGCCATTTGCTGTCAGAACAGTTAGCTTCTCCCTTGCTCGCCCAAAAGCACGCTTTGCCATGTTAATGCCAGCATCATTCGATAGTCAGCTTATTAATGCTCTTCTTTTGCTGCCACTACGAATTCTGCTGAATATTTTAATTAAGCTCCCTACTTATGCAAATGGCATGGCTGCTGCAGCGCGTCATAATTTTTTGCAAGTTCTAAAGTTCAAACAAAGTGTCAAAAAGTGAAAAATTCATAAAATGAAAAGCTTTAATTCCCTAACTTACAGCACAACGCGCATATTTTATTTACATATATTCAAAGTGGCTGCCAACAAAGGCAGTGACTTCCGCCAACAAAAAATAAGAAGCAAAAACTACAAAGAAAATGGGCGAAAACAATCACAAATGACAGAAACAATTTCGCTGATTACTACAACAAAACCGAAATCGTACGTTCGCCTAATGAAATTATAGTGAATTCTATGCGTTCACTCAATGACACGAATTCGCGCAAATTGCTGGCGATAAGTGCGGCTATAAATGGCACAAAGGGAAATCTTTTAGCGGTAAAGCTCGTTAAGCAGTTCCATATGTGCGGTGCGAAAAAAAGTTACAATGGCGAGTCGTTAGACCTTTGCGGAAATGACACGCACCCACGAGTCTAAAAGTCATCAACGTGATAAATGTGTGCCTACTAACACTCACATACTCACCCACACAAACTGTATACTAGGAATGTTTCGAATGTCGTATTTTTCCGAATCCGAATTTTCGGAAGGCGAATGCGAATGATAGGAATAAAATTAAAAAAGCTATAATCAACTTAAGTCATGTTGTTGTTGTTGTCGTAGCGGCTACAACAACCCCGCCCAGATCGGTTAATATCTCAGTCGTTGTTGTCAAGCTCCACTAACGGAAGACCTAAGAAGCGTGCAGCCTCAATAGGGTCGATCCACAGGGACAAAGGCGTTAGGGTTGTCGGTTTGTCATCGTTTTTATTACTTAAAATGTTTGCAAATTATTAGAACAATGAACGAGTGCTTAATCTAGTAGTCAAAGTTCAAAAGGGGCATACGTATTATATTTCAAAAAAAGTAAGTTTTCTGCCTTTTCTCCCATGAGGAAATTTCTTAGAGGCTCGTATATACGGTCGGATGCACTGCAAGGGTTGAAACATGTCGATTTTTCGTTTTTCGTAACGTAGCTACGAATTACGAATTACAAAAATTCGGGTTCTATAATAAGGGAGTTAGTTTTCCACCAACCGAGAGGATTTTCTTCGAGATGACCTCGTTTTTCTTTAAGATAGGCCTTCAATTGAGCTTCAATTTCACAATTTTTAATGTCTCCAGATTCTACATCCGAGCCTTCGCTTTCGCTGGGAGGAATCTAAAATTAGTTCTAGGTTGCCTATAAGACTTTTACTTAACCATTTAGCGCCTGAAGCTAAAAGCCGGTTATTATCCGCACCCGGGTTAGACAGACTAAGAGGCATATCAACCATTTTAGAATGGAATCTCTGCCCATGTACACATTCGCATTCGCAAGACATTCGTATCATTTGAATGTGTAAAATGCTGCGAATCATTCGCATAACGAATGCGAATGCATATATTCGCAATATCCGAGCTGTATACACAAACTGTTGCTGAGCAAGGCGGTGTTAATGCTGCGTGCCAAGGGCCACACGCCAAAGGACAATGAGTGAGGCGCGTTTGCATACAAACATACATACATACATACGTACATATCTACAATTAACAGGCGAATAAGTTATTTAATACATACATACATATACATATACACGTTTGTATATTTTATTACTTACATACATCAATATTTATGTACGTACATATGTATGTATGTAAATAAGTATGCATGCGCAACTGTCAAAAAGTTGAACGTTAACGTGAGTGACATACGCAGCGATTGCCAGTTGTTATTCAATGGGCCTGCTAATGCTAACATGGCGTGCAGCGAATCATCAGCTCATCGGCCCATCGGCTCAGTGAGCAAATAAGTCAACACAATTCAATTGCAGCTAAGGGTGGGCGCTCATCAGCAGTCACAGGACGCAACTACCAGAGAACACGTCTGTTGGACAGCCACAGACATGACAAACACATATGTAAGTATGAATGTATGCATCTATACATACATATGTATGTGTCTATGATGTAATGTATATGTATATGAGGATGGACTTAGGCATACATACACCCCGCGTCAAAATTATAAACGCACCATTTACTGACAAGTTTTGTGCAATATTAAAAAAACTCAACCAACTTTCACAAACATTTTGTTTTTAGCTTGAGGCCATTTTTTAATGAAAAATGTTGTGAAAAAACAACAATAATTTACACATTACATTTACATTATACATTTTCTCCCATACAGTATGTTCGACGAATTTTTTATATGGAAGAAAATGAGCAGCACACAAAAAAAAATAGATTTTTGTTTCTTTTTGATTTTTCGCAAAAAGATACAAACTTTGATTTACATACATATAAGGCTCTCTTTAAAGAATAAACTATATTTTTTTAAATTAAAAAATAACTAAAATTTAATAGCAAACAAAAAATAAACTGCTAAAACTTATCAATATGTGGTGCGTTTATCATTTTGGCACGGAGTATATATGTATGTGTACCCACTGAGATGCACAAAAGATAAGCTGTGGCAATAAATCAAAAGAAATCATGTTGAAAATGTCTTTCGTTGAAAGCTTGGAAATTGATGAAAATTTCTTGGAAGTTTTGATGTTGAATGCTTCTAGAAAAAGTGTAACATACATACATTCATATAGCCCAAATATAAAACATATGTATGTATGTAGATATATGTATATGTACATAAATACAAATATATACACCCAAACATGAAAACAATGGAAATTTAATGTTATCTGCTGTGAAGCTACTCCAATTATACCAAGTAGAATATTTTATTACTTTGCCATTTCGTATTCTAATTTTATCTACAAAACCTTGGCGCTTATCGTTAATACGAGGAAAGCACTGTTAGAAAAACCACATAAATACATTTACATATAATTCTTTTTTTTTTATTAAAATTCATTTAAATATTTAGTTTGCTATTGGGTCAAATATAAAAAAAATTACATTAGTGGCTCGGAAAACCAAACCAATTCATTTTATGTATTCGCGAATTATGCATAAAAGAAATATGATAAACGAATTCATGAAGTGAAGAATTCGTGAAGACACAAGATTTGCGAAAATATTTTCACAAATACAATATGGCTGGGTGCGACCCCATTTAGCGAATTGAGTTGAAATTTGAAATTTCGTTTTTATTCGTGAATTATAAGAATAGCCTTAGATGAATTGGCGTTTAGTCCACTCCCTTTCGTCAAGTCTCCAAAGAACAGTAACGCATTGGCATAGCTTAATGTTTGACAGTCTGTGCTCTGTCAGCTCATAAACAGATTGCTTATCGCTAAGCTCAAACAAAAATGTAGAGGGAACTGTATATCTGGAAAAGGCACTTTTAAAGCTAATTGAAGAACATGAAGAACATCTGTTGTACTTTTGAAGGTATCTTTTCCCATGACATTTAAGGCAGTTTTCTCAAGTAATTTGTAACTTTAAAGCTTGCTTTATATTTAAAGCATTTTCTCTACAGTTTTAGATAGATTTACAACCAAGAAACATTGGTCAAAAACCGATAATAGAAATGCTTAACTTTAGACATAGCTTTATTTTTAATCCAACCATTAAATATAAAGTGAGCTTTAACATTAAAGGTTACTCCAGAAAATGGCCCTTAAAGTTATAAATGTGTTATATGTATACCGCCACACGCACACAACCAATTGTTGCATGAAAATAAGCTGTAATAGGCATAAATAAGATGCCGCCAATATTTGGAAACAAATCATCAATATAGTCCGAGTACCAAAGCGCCACATGCTATGCCATGACATGAACATGTAGCACAAATAACTACAAAAATCTTTCTTACAGATAATGAATATGTCATAATATTTTCACAAAATACATATATAAAATAAAACAAGATTTACAGCAACAAAAAGATAATAAAATTCCAATTGGTAGCAACGATCCAGGCAGGCAGCGATATGTTAAAGGGAAACGTACCATCATTTACAAGCATGCCACAATTTTCTTTTGCTGTCAACTGGTATTTGTGTATGTACATATGTATACATGAATGTACATTAAAACATTAGTAAGTATATACGCATCCATGACATTAGCAAGATTTTATGTTCGAATTTCCGCTGAGGGAAGCTCCATTTATCATTTACTAAATAAAGAAATACTGACAGTGGATATATGTACATATAATATTGATTTGGTTACTTCTTTAGAGGCCATGTAGCCGAGCCACCACTAAAACAGGAATGCAATCAGTGCCTTATTCTGTTGAATTATTAAACTTTTTCAAAAACATTGTAAAATGAAGATTAATATAGGAAGCTAAGGAAAAAAGCTTATCTTCGTACAACGTTGCGTATGAGCAACATTTCAAAACATAGAACTACTAGCATTTACATAAGTGCTTTATATGCCATCGGATTTTTTTTAAAAGAGAGAATCCTCTTCTGTTGAGCATATTGTGCTGTTTCAGCACCAAATATTGGGACGTAGAATGAAGGCGGTTGTGCAGATTTATAACTTTTCTAATGTCCCACCTGCATGCTTACGTTTGTTTTTATTGCTTTTGACCATCGAACTTTTGTCACATGTTAATGTATTCCTAAAGTCCTTGAGGTGTAGAAATGCTAGGGAAAGAATACTTTGTTTTATAATTTTATTTTATGCAATGACCTTATTTTGATATTCCCTTTTCGACATAATGATATTCTAAGGTTTTTGTAATAGTGTCCTTATACACAAATATGTCTACATATGAAAGTTGTAGCACCTGGATCTCTGACCTTACTTGCAATGTTTTGTTGTACATTTTAAACTTTAACACATTTCGTTATAGCCAGCCACAAGTTCTTTCCCACGGGAAAATATGTACAAATGAGATACATTTCAATTGATGAATAGCAGCAACAGTTTTCCCACGTGCATACATAAGTATACATACATTCATGCATACGCACTCGAAAAAAAAAAAATGAAAATGCAGATAACACAAAACTTGTTAGTTCGACCCACACGAGAGTCACAGTGGCTGTCTTTTTTTCTTAAATTAATTTCTTTGTGTATACATAAGTACATAAGTACATACAAATGTACATACGACGGTTTTGGTAAAGTTTGAATCGAAGTTATTTTTCATTGTTTACCTTGTTTAATTAAGTAATAAAAAGTCCTTATATCCCAAACTGACTCTTTCAATTTCACATCAGGGAAATTTTTTTATTTTACGAACAAAAAAGCATATTTGCTAACCCTTTTTGAATAAACCTTCTAATAGCCAAGATTATCGATTAACGTGGTCCAAAGTTATGTGGTAACATACATTAAAAAAAAAAAAAATAAAAATATTCCGACGAACTGATAACCTCCTCGTTTTTTTGAAGTCGGTTAAGAATTAAATAACAAAACTAATAAAATTAGATTTTAAAAAGTAAATGATATTGAAAAAATAAATTTTGCTATTTAATATAATATAATCTAAACCATTTGGGAATTCTTAGAGGAGGATGCAAAACGATTTTCACGAATTTCGGCCTCGATGCCGAAAGAGTTGTGTCCGGTTATTGGAGGAAAGTCCGAATTTCGGCAATTTTGATTTGTTTATTGATAGTTAGTTTTTTTGTTTGGCATGTAGCCAGTACATTTGACTGCATCGCCAAGAGATTTTCTATACTTTTGTATTTGATGTTCGATTTCAGTAAGTGATCCTCCGTTGTAAAGTCTACATACTTCACCCAGAAAATATTAGCCTGCTATGTCAAACTAAAAAATTACAAGTTTTTTCTGAACCCCTGGCACCCTGTAATCATTAGTAAGTAGCCTATAAACAGAAGTGAACATAGCTTGTAAAGTTATAGGAATAAATCGATTTAGCTGTTTTTACAAGTTGCCGAAACAAATAATTTTACCTTCCCGGAATATTATCATAGTGAGTGTTTCAAATCGCTTGGAACAAATTGAACTTTTTTTTTGATTTACACAACGTGATACATTAGTCCGTATACATATGTAAAGTAAAGGTCATACTCCAATTGGAAATGTTTTTTTTTTACAAATATCCTGCAAATAAAGCCTGTTTCAAGCGAATTAACAAAACTGTTCCAGGTAAATTACAAAAGTAACTAAATTTCATCCCAACCAATTGTAGTTTGTACGAAGGTGCAAACTTACAAACATTAATTTTCACATATTATTTATTTTAATTTCGTAACCAATTAATTTTATATCCTTATAATTAATAGCAAAACAAAAAATGTAAATCCTGTAGCGCCAACCATTCAATGAAATTGCAATGAGATTAATTTATGCAAGCTTAAAACAGCAAATCCGATTATGAGCTAGAAAAAGATAGCTAAACTGTAGCAAAAATTAGGGTATTCACAGTTTACTTCTAAAGTTAAAAGGTGGCAACTTTAACAAGATAACACACTCGAACTGTGAGCAACCCTTATGTTTAAATAAAGTATTAAGTTGATCAACGATACCACGCATTGCTATTCTCTCTTCTCTTTTTTTTATACTCAGCTAGCACAGCGCAAAAATAAAAAAAGGACCTTTGCCAGCTCCAGGTAGGCGCAAAGAGAAACTTACGATATGTACAAGCAGCGCTGCGCCCAAAGCGAAATTCATGTATGTATGCACAAGCAGCGATAGATGCCAGTTTAACACAGAACATAAACATGAGAAAAAGTCGGGTAATTTTGCCCAAAAGTGTTATCTCTAATTAGTATGGGAACCAACAACAAACAAAGTTACCACATGGTCAAATGTTTTAAAGTTACCAGGTGGCAAAATTAACACAGTAGATAATATAGAACTGTGAGCACCCTAAATGAGTAAAATATTACAACAAACATATGTATGCGGTTATGTGCATACATATGTACATACATATGTATTTAATAGGTAACACAGAAATTTAATAATATTTAAGCTGCAAACGAATTAATTATTACAACTAAATTGGAAATATGCAAATTGCCAAAAAATATAAATATCCGGTGAATGTGCCCATAGACACCCACCTAGTTATATATTCGTATGTACATACATATCTACTTAGTGTGTCATAAATATGCGAGGGGTAGCACGGATGCGGAAAAAGTGAAAGATTAGTTTTTGCATTAACTAAATCTCGATCAGAGTAATTAAAAGTTACTGTTTTACACTAAAACATATTGCTGTGTGAGTGTGAGCAGTGCGTGTGTTTATGCACGTGCCTATTTAAATGTACATATACATATGTACATATTTGTACATACTTCAGTATACCCAGCAAAAAATCGGTAAGCGCTTTTAGTGGTAACGTGTTCTAGAACGCATTGCCTTATAATGTCTTCGAATTGTTTCGCTTCTTTGAGGCATTGCCGGTAATGCATTACGGGGAATGAAAAGTAGAATGCTTCACCGTAGTCAGCTGAAAAAAATAATGAATACCCAAAAATTCTTTTCTAACGTTACTTTCTTCCAAAGCATAAAAATTATGTTTTGCTTTGTTTAATTTACAGCGAAGTTGAAGTCATTCAACGTTTAATTAAATATGTATGTA
>NW_023458558.1:6222535-6239777 GCF_013731165.1 Rhagoletis pomonella
ACATATGAACACATGCAAAATACCACCGAAGTTAATCATGTATAGGCATTTAAAAGCTTACGGCGCTAATTCTACATGCAATGTGCATCGGCATAAATCTAAATATATATTTATGAGCACCAACGAATACTACTACATCCACATATACATATGTAGCAGCATGAGCAAATGTGCCTCAACCGATTTTGTTGTCGACAAATAAACAAATAAAGTGCAACCAAATTGAAATCACCCCAAGCACTTAAGCACAAATATACATATATTCACTGGTGTACCTACCTACATAGTATGTGTGCGTTTGTGTGTGTTTGTGTGCGACTCATTGATCGGAAAACCATTTAGGCCTACAGCACGGAAGTGAAGCGCGAAACGAGTGCGGAAATTGACGCTTTAAGCCATTAATGTCAATTTAAGCGCATATAATTGAATATTTTTGCAGCTAACAGAGATATGTATATTAATAATAAATAAAACGGGAATGTGTGGGAGGGGAGGTTGTTGCGAATGAGGCGAATTGAATGGAGTAATTGAGAGTATGCTTGTACTGCTCAGCTGCCAAATACTTAGCGACGTTGTAGGCGTGTGCCACTTGATTGATTGCTCACCATCAGCTGAGTGCGCCCCACAAAGGCGGCATTAAACGCATTCGATTGGGGTTGTTTTTTCCCTTTTTTTTAACAATACAGCAGTAAATATAAGTACATATGTATGTATGTATGTAATTAAATATTACATGCTTATGTAAATATGTATGCCAATATTGATGAGGTGCACTTAATCAGCATTTATCTATATAAGTACACGGCGAAAGGTGTTTTGTCAATATGCCGGGCATTGCGTAAACTTGGTTGGCATATCAATTAGTGCACAGCTGTGATGCTGCCAATAGCAATAAGCGCTCACAGAGTTGGCACTGTGGACAATGTGGGGTTCTGTCAAGATTTCCTTGGACTTAGGTTCCGCGGAACCGTGACATAAGTTCCATGGAGGATACGTCGAAATATTACTACCATCGATAAATGTTAACTAGTTAAAGAGATAAATACGAAAACATAAAAATGGACCATATGAATAAAAACTAGGCAATTTTGTTTGATTTGAAATTGAGTAAAAGGTCTGAAATTTTAAGAGAAGACAATTGCTTATTTTTTATTCACATGGTCCAATGTGGGTGTTCAAACTTTACCTCTTTATCAGGTTATCAGGTCATGTGATTAAAAATATAACTACATTATCAGATAACCTGATAACCAGACAAGTGTGAACACTAAGTAAACACTTTTGCATTCGAAGAAGCCAGTAGTCGGAATATTTATTCCACACTGAAGTGGGTACCTCAAAAATGTGGTTCCTGAATGCCTCAATGGCCTCTTCAGATATTGAAAAACGCTCACCATGCATTTTGATCTTAACAAATGGGGAACGACAAGAAGGTTTTTTGTGATAATTCAGGTGGATATGGGCAATGAGTCATTATTTCGACGACTTTTTTCTCTTTCAAATAAACAACCGTTCCATGTGCAGCGCAGCGCAGGCATTGTCGTATTATTTTTTCTGCGTTCGTCGATGACTTCGTACAGGTTTTATGAAAGCAGAAAGCGAAATTTTTTTCGATCTGCTCCGTGAACCACACCCAAAAAAAAATTTCTCTTAATTGAAGAACAACAGCAATCAAAATGAAGAAAAATGGGAACGAAACAGCACTAAAGAAGTTTTATCCACTTTTCATGCCCAACATTTCTTCAAAATGATAGATTACATCCACGGTTCCATATTTTCGTGTACGTTTTTACACATTCCAAAGAAAAATTACGCATTCGGGAGAACTTGTTACTCACTCATTCGGAAGAATTTTCGACCTTAAAGTACGGAAAGTTTTTCTTTGATCCAGAGATGGATTTTTGGTTCAGTGCAACCACTTTTGTTGGATTTTGCTTATTTTTGAAACACTCGAACAGTAAATTGTTTTTTTTTGTTTTTGTTTCGAGCTTATATGCATAGATCCAAGTTGCGTCACTTGTTACAATACTCCAATCGTTTTCAGAAGCACCACAAATTATTTTGTGAGCATTTCTTTGTACCAACCCACACCAGCCTCTTTTTGAGCTCCGGTCAAATTGCGTGGAATCTAACGACAGCAGACTTTTTCCCCTACTAAGTGCTCATGCAAAATCTAGGATGCCTCTATCTTCGAACGCCGACCGATGTGCATCATTTCCGAATTCTCAAAGTCTAGAAATTTGTTTCAATTGTAGCCTCTTATTGTATGCGCAAGTAATTTTTATGCAAAAACAAAACCGACTTGTATATTATTAGTATATAGAAATCGGCTAACGTGGCCCAAAGTTATGCTTTTTTTTGAAGTCGGCTAAAAAGTAAACTGAAAGGGCGTGGCATTAGGAAGAAATTTGTGTATATTCAAGTTTTTGCCTTCAGCAATTTCCACCTTCGTCTACATTTTACTATCAGCAGCCATTTATTTTAAGCCTTGAAGTAAATAGATCTGACGGTAGGTGCAGCAGCGCGGGAGTATCTAATACCATGTTTCGTAGAGTTCGTGTTCAACACACGACAAGTGACCGTGGATTAAATTCTACTCAACTATACTTTGAAAGAAATTATTTCTCTGGAGTTACTTATGCTCCCCCCTCCAATCAGCGGTAACGTTTCCAGACCTTCTCAACATTAGTTATGCGTGTTATGCTGAATTTTCACTAGGTAACAAGATTACAAAAAAAAATTTGCGGCATTTAAAAATGCCTTGTGGAAGCAAAAGGAATATCCCTTTTCACAACTTTTAAGGCAGAGTATTGAAAATACTTTTGATGGAAAGATGCTAGAAAACACCTAACCACTCTTTATACATCACTTAATTTGCCGTTTTTAACAGAAATGAAAACAAACAACCTTACAAAGGAAGCTAGGAAATTCACACATAGTCCGCTACACTACATCGGGGGGTGGGGCTTAGGAGGCGTAAATCACTGCATGGCTTTCTCTCTAGAAGCGATATGGTAAAGGCCCAACTGTTACTAGCAAACACAAAGGCATTTGCTCGCGTACTGGTCTTTTACACCGATTTAAGGAGCTGTTCACCAACAGCTGTGTGCAATTAAATTGAATGAATAAGTGCCAATTGGCAAAATATGCTAGAAATTCTACATTGCCATTTAAATTAAATTCCAAAACTCCCAAATGGCACGATGTCGACGTCAGTTATGACAACCACTGTACCAGAGTGGTGGTGGTGGTGGTGGTGTGCACACAATTAAATGAATATGTATGTATGTATGTATGTACTATATGCAAACACTAAAAGCGTAAACATTTGAGAACAAATTTGTTAACTTATTTTCGATGCGAAAACAATTTAGTGGCAATTGTACAATTTTACATATTTAGTATTGCGCCCAACACAAACGAACAACGCAATATGTAAAATCTATGCAGAATTAGAGCAGCACTGGAGCAAAGGACGAAGGCGCGCAGAGTAGTGCAAAGCGATGGGGCTGCTAATTACTAGCTGGCTTAATGATATTTGAGTGTACGCACTAAATAATTTAAAATTCTGTTAAATGCTGTTGCAGAAGTTCACTGTTTACTTTTGTTGTTCGCGCTGTAGAACGCTATTATTTTCAGCAATGCTGCTCGTTCAGGAGCTGTGAGTGTCCGAGCGTTTCTTGCGCTTAATTAAAACTTGTCGCCAGCACATTCGAAGGCTTTTTTTTGTGGCTCAACTAGTTGTGAGTGGAAAGGCGCTGGTGGCATGGTTGCTTGCCATGGACTAAGCGTTTCAGAAGTTGTATCGCAAACGATCTTCAAAAGTGACACAATTCAAAATTTGGCATATTTGATATTATGCACTTAAAATGTACACAGAGCTTTTAGTTATTTACCCTTCAACAAAAGCTGGAGCAAGTTTTTTTTTTTATATTTTCCTTCCTTGCCCATATGATTAGCAAGTGCTAAGAAATAGTTATCCGCATTTTTTGACGAGCGTGTACATAATTTTGAGTTGTGTCACCTTTGAAGATCGTG
This sequence comes from Rhagoletis pomonella, assembly GCF_013731165.1. Lineage (NCBI taxonomy): Eukaryota > Metazoa > Arthropoda > Insecta > Diptera > Tephritidae > Rhagoletis > Rhagoletis pomonella. The sequence continues at coordinate 6,226,574 of NW_023458558.1, forward strand.
TGCGGTATAAGGCAAATAGAAGGAATAGTGGTGGTTGTGAGGCGAATCGCAAACTTACTTATATAAAATAAGCCTATACACTTGTCCAGGGACCGAACATAACAGTTATTGATGAAAACTGTCATGGGAAAATTCACTATGAAGGAAATGTTCTACAACTAAGTGAAACATACCAATCGATTTTGTTTTGCACCGAGACTCAAATTTGAAAATAAATTTTTATTTGCAATTTTTATGCAAAATTTAAAAAAATAACAATTATATTTGATTTTTATATTATAAATCCAAAATAACAATTATTTTTGATTTTTATATTATATGGCTTAGATAACAGTTATTGAAGAGTTTTATTTATAAAAGTCATCAATAAAAATCAGTCAGTGACTTTTACTTTTAAAAGTCATTAATATAAATCAGTGACCGACTCTTATTTTTTAAATCAATCATATAAAAGTCATTAACATTTTTCCCAGTTAAGAAGGTGTTGGAAAACAAAAGTTTACTACGACTTATTCAAATGACTTTTATAAGTATGATTGAAAATATAAAGATCAGTGACTGATTTTTATTTATGACTTTTTTAAATAAAAGTCTTCGATAGCTGTTATTTAAGACATATAATTTAAAAAACAAAAATAACTGTTATTTGCAGATTATTTAAATAAAAATCAAAAATAATTGTGATTTTCGATTTATAAAATAAAAGTCAGAAATAACGGTTATTTAAAGAGTAATTAAATAAAAGTAAAAAAATAATTGTTAAAGAGTGACTTTTTTAATAAAAGTTGTAACTGTTACGGTCCCTGCTCTTGTCTATACATCTGCATACAAACAAAAAAAAAATGTTGATTTGCACACTTCCGACAAATTCTATTTAAATACTCGTCTTCAATTGCTAAGTAATTTGTGTTTAACGAAAGGTAGTAAGGAGGTTGCATGCCTCCCATTACGGCCGCAGCTGTTGCCGCATTCGCTCAAATTGAAATGATTATGCTCCAGCTGATGATAAGCAATTAAATTTAATTGTTCAAAAAATCACTTTCACAACAATACCTTCACTTACCTTAAATCTATGTACTGGTAGACGGACGTTATGCCCAAATTAAAATAAACTGGCACAAAAACGAAGCACACAATGGGATACGCACTGACCATGCCGTAGATAATCTCCCACATTGCCGAGCCACGGTAGAACAGCTCACTGGGGTAACCTGTAATAAGCGTTTAAAATGTATACATGCAAATGTGGATATATGTATAAATGTATATATATATATATATATAGTTAAAATATGCAAGCACACTCAGTGGCACTTACTGCATAAGTTGTTCTTAAAAGAATAAAAAATAAATAACAGTGAATTTATTATATTAAATTTTCACAATAGCGGGAAGGGTGTTGCGTGGGTAAACAAAACTGAAAATTAAAAAAAAGTCCACCCGAGCGCCAGGTAAGTTATTCAATTTGCATAATGTGCGTGTAATCTCTCCAAGAGACCGTCCGAAGGTTTTTTTTTATTTTTATTTTTATGGTTAAATTTAAATTGTTTGCTTCAGCAGCAGTGAAGGAGCGACACAAAAAAATTATGTTAATATGTATGTAGTTATATGCAAATCCTACATAAATATATTTCAGTTATTTAAAAGGTGCTTGACTCAGTAAGCGCAACAAATCACCGGATTAACATAAATAAATATATGCAGAGCGGCTAGTTGGCCGGTTCTGCTGTGGTATTACGAAGCTCTTCTCCTTCTTAATTCGTGCAACATAATGAAGCACCTGCGCGTAACTGTGTATCAGTGCGTGTTCAATATCTAACTGTTCTATAATTGGTGTATTCAGCTGATAAAAATTTAAATTTTGGCTAAAGAAGGAAATCTCTCATTTTATATAAGAAAAGCTTCAATAAATTGGGTAAATGAATTAGTGGAAATATTAGAACGGTGGTTTGAAGGTTTAATGATTTGCGGAGATAAGAAGCGTACTTGGAGCTTTAAATGGATAATTACAAGGATATAACTACCTTGAATGAATCCACTTAAATTCCTTAAATTTCTCCATCGCATAAAACAAATATTAAACCCCCAAAAAAGTTTGTGCTTTCCGTCGTGTATTACTTCATCAGTGATGGGCATACTTAAATCCTTTTAACTAATAAACTTAAAAAAAAAAATCTGGATGTACATATATGAGTTGCTAAATACTACAACTGAAATAATTAAAAGTTTATTATCAGGGTGTTTCGAAGATTTTTAAACATTTAACGGTTCAGGAAGTGAAATAATCCGACTAATATTATAACTGAAAATTTGTTTGTTTGTGCGGAAACGACCAAACGGATTTGCATGAAATTTTGCAGACAGATAGAGTTGCCACCTGTTAATAAAGTTAAAATAAATTAATAAGTTCAATCAAACATTACAATAGAGATGTCAAAATGAAATTTCGAGCACAGATGGTTTATGTCCCGGATTGAAAAATAGGCTACTTCCTTAACCACATTCCCGATCAGAACCCAATTTGGCACACTTACTACAGACTTCCTAAAAATTGTCAAATACTGAAAAAAATTTATAAATCAAGGACGAGGTGGCCCTTCCATAGAAATTTGAATTTCCATACTGCATAAATATCTCTGAGGGTATTTGTGTGAGACTACTAGAAATTAGTGTGGAGATAATAGAAAAAGGTTATTGGACATATGCATATGGCAGAGGACTGGAACTTGCTACCGAGGTATGGAGGTTATTCGAAAAGGGCGCGTGGTACCTCCCGTAAAAATTTATTATTTAATACTCTGGAGGAGTTTATGGTATGGTATTTGAAATTTGTTATGAAGATTTATTTTATCCGTACCGCACTAACAGAAAATATTTGCCATATAATCTAAAAGTGTCATGATGCATACCTCTGGATGTACTTAGCTGCAGTACTGAGAAGTGGTATTTTATCATTGCCGGGTTACTGAAATTGAGTTGAAAATATTAAGACCTAGGGATGTTAGTTTTTCTCGCATCGATGCATCGAAGCTTACATCGATGAAGTTTCTTCCACTATGGAAATAAAACATTAAGAACCTTTTTGGGTATAATAAAGTGCAAGTTAGCCAAAGAAAAATTTAAAAAATCAAAACAATTGAAACTGGCACTTTATTATACTAACATCTCATGCGCTATAAAACCGCACCTTCCTCTCTATGAACTTTAGACAAAGCGATGTTTGGCCGTTTGGTACTATGGATCTATATTCTTCGGAGTATTCCAGTATTTTTCCGGGATTTGGAGATCATTTCGGGGTTTTGGGGATTGTTGCGGTATTTTTGCGGGATTTCTCGGGAATATCCACTATCTAACACTGATACCCGGCAATATCTTAGTTAAAGCACTTAAAAGTCAAGTAATACTTATTTTTACAACCATCTTCTTCCCGTTTGAAAAAAATACCGCTTTTATTTTGTCGCCTACATACATATGTATGTACATAGGCTCCCTAATGAGGTTTAATTGCTTGACACTTACCCAACACTGTTCGCACACCCAGCGTGCCGCGTGCGATTGATAGCATAATTGCCACAATTGATATGCCGCCTGTGGCAAAGACATAATCAGCCTTACTACGTTGCTTTTTCTTTCCAAAAATCCGTTTCCATAGTGGACCGAAGACGGTGATCAAAACGAAGGCCACGAACATGAAGTAGTCCCAGCCAAGTGTACGCAGCTGTTTTGCCATTTCGTTGTTGTTGTTTTATTTTACCTCTTAAAATTTATAGTAGGAACTGCAAGAAAAAGAGGGTAGAGAGAGGATAGAAGACAATTTTATGAAAATGCTTTGCAACAGATTATTATTAACTTAAATTCAGCAAAATATGTCTTTTATTTATGTAATATTTTCAGGTTTCTTAAGAGACCTGCAAACACAATAAGTTAAATAATTGGAAGTTTGTAGTAATATGTTTTGTGTTACAACATAAAGAATTTACTGGAAATAGCTAATAATTGCAAATATAATGTGAATGCCAAATCTCCAAGGTAATGGGACACTTAAAACTGATGCGGCTAAATAAGAGATGTTAAAGCAGGGTGCACTCGTAAACAGCTTTCGCTAAAAACGAGGAATTTTTATGGAATTTTTCAACCACCAAAACCGATTTAGCGCGAAACTTCACTATTGGAAAACTATAGTCGAAATATTTTTACGAGTATATACATATATTAAAACTGTTTACTAGAAAATAACGGAACTTTCCATTGTTTGTCAACGTTTTATTTTTGTCAATTAAACAATCCTTGTTGTTGTGGTTGTGGTTTTAGCGGCTACTAAACCCCGCTCGAGTCGGCTCATCCACCTGCGTTGTCGTCTGGTTTAGCTAAGGGAAGACCCAGGAAGTGCGCCACTTCGACAGGGGCTGTCCATAAGGATAGGGGCGTTAGCTGGGTGGGGTTTTGGAGGCATGTGAAGAGGTGCCGTGAGTCGTGTGGTGACCATCCGCATGCCGGCCACTGTTTGGGCACATTGTCATTAACTCTACTCAGGTATGAGTTTAAACTGTTGCAATAGCCAGTGTGAAGTTGGGCTATTGTCCCGTCAACGTCAGGTCGATAGTTTATATTTTACCTGCCTGTCGGTATGCGATTGGGTCCAGAGGTCGTACAGATGCCTTCCGACCTGCCTTGGCGAGGGCTCTTCTGCGAGCAGTTGACTGTTCGGGTGCCCGCGTCTGTGGCACCCTCTTAGGAACTACTAGCGGAGTTCCGAAATGCTCCGAGCATCTGGGCCTCGTCGTCGAGGTGGTATTAAGGCGACATCAGAAGCCATCCAGTCGCAGTCCGAAGTGCCGTGTTCTGGCTAGTCTGTAGTTTCGTCCACTGCGTCCTACTCGTCCCCGGCGACCACACGGGCCTTGCATAATTTAGAACGTCGTCAGAAACCCTGGCTATCTCCATATTTTCGTCTTCCCCATTTATGACCTTAAACAATTTATGCTCTCCATAAAAGAGTTGTTCACTTTTGTAATACTTTTTTTTTATTACAAACATTATCACTGCACTTAATACCACTCACCAAAATTTGCCTGAAACTATGAAAGTTTTTCGATTACTTTAATTTTCCCTTTTCGATGTTTTCATATTTTTAAATACGTTTAAGTTTGCAGTTCAGTGCTCAGTTTTGCATTTGTTTTTATAAGCCATTTACTATATATGTACATATACATATGTATGTGCATAGCCCGTATTCGCATAGATATTTAATCCTTTTCTTGCGCACAAAATTTGTCACCTTACGGGCACAATGCGCTTTTTTGCTGTCAGTTCTCTGTCTCTTAACGTGCCATACAACAATTAAATAAGCTTAACGATGCAAAGTGAACTAATCTTTTAATTCCATAAAAGACCGTTATACTCGTACCGTTAGTAGGAAATGGTCATTCTTATACGAATTACACCAGCATCGTAGTTGTGGGTGTGAGTCTGGAATGGGTCTTAGTGAAAAGTTATTTTAGCGCAACTAGAAAGCACTTGCAAAAGAATTTATGTCTTTTATTAAAATGTAAATTTATAGGGGTTATGGTGAACGCTACGCGAAAGTACTATACACAGACTTTTTATTTTTCTTTGCAATGGGGAAAAAATCGAAAGCGTAACCCAAAGACCTAACTAACGTAAATAAACTTGCTATCGTCTTTGTATAGGGTAAGGTTTTTTCTACTTTTCAAAATTTTTTATTCTTTTTATTTTACTACGTACAAAATACTTTTAATATATACAGAAAATTTTTTGGCGTAACTGTAAGCATTTCAGCTCTACAATATTGCACCAAGTGTTGCGTTGTAAGATCACGGTGTGCCTGAATCAACCATAAATGAAAGGTTATTGCATATGGGTTCTGTTAGACAATGAAAATACAAACTGTTTGACTCCTCAATAAAAAAAAAAATCGAAAAAATCGAAAAACACAATTTTTTAGTGTAAATATTTTGCACATTAATTTATATTTTATCTAGCAAATAGCCGGCGTGCTTCGCTGCGCCTTTAAAGTATTATTGTGCTTTTTGATATCCGTATTGTAGTATGCCATAATTATTTTATCAATTTAATTGAATAGCATTTTTCAAACAGGTGGCAAGCTGCATTAAAAATATTTCTGGCAGTAAACTTTGTACATGAAGTGCCACGCCCCTTCTCAAATAACGCCCAATTTTCTCTTGGAATATGGGATTGGTTTTATATACCTCCATACCATAAGTTCCAGTTCTCTATTATAAATATCTCCAGAGATATGCAGTATGAAAAATTCCGCTAGCATGCCAGGTGCCACACCCCATTGTCTAATCGTGATTAAAACTATACTATATTTTAAATTGAGCTAATTAACAACAGTGTGCGAAATTTCATGATGATGGGTTGTTAAAGCGTGAAAGCGTAACAAACAAACAAACTCACTTTCGAATTTTAAACTACTACTTTTTACTACTACTTTTACTACTTTTATTTAAAATGAATTCATGCATACAGCCATGTAAAAGTTTAAGCTAAGAAACTGCAATATTATGATAGAAAAAAATTTTGCAATATTTCTCAGAATTTCTATTAATGCGCTATGGTTCGAATGCCAGGATTTGCAGCATAAACGATAAGGAAACAAGCTTAAAGTCTGAAATTTGGTACATAAGTTTATAGCCCTAAATTGTCGATATAATTGAAGCTCCGATTAATATGATGCCTACTATAAATTTCGAATGGCGGGTTTAGTTGAATGCGTGCAAAAAACTAAAAACGCAAATTTAATTGAATTGAGTTCTATGTAGCCTCCCCCTCATCATAATTTTTTAGGAAAAAAAAAACAATTTCGACATACTAAGCTCTTATCTATCGTATGTGGAAATACGCTGCGTATGAGTAACATTAAACAACTAGAATCTTATAGTGTCCTACGGCACGTATGAGTGATGGAGAAGGTGTAATTTCTATAGCTACAGTTTATGGCTGTCCATTCGCTCAAGTAGAACAAATTTTCTCTAAGAAATGACCCACATTATGGATATGGAAAAGAGAGTAGACCTTATTGATTTACGAATTTTTTCAGTAGGCCAACTTATGAACAATTTGCTCTCTAGACAGAGGAGAGGAGAGGAAATTAACTTCTGTGACGATAATTCTGAATGAAAACTCTTTTCCTGCAATGTGCTTTGTGGAAACAAAACTGCGACCGAACTATTATTGACAAAATTAAAAAAAAAAAACAACTTATATATAAACAGAATGTTTGCACATGCATATGTATGTAACAACAAAATACATACATATGTTTCCATGTATTTGTGTGTTTGCTAGCAAACACAAACAGGCGATGCATGTGCACCCACGGCAAGCCATACATTTTAAGCTGGATAATACGTCTACTCTTTCATTTTCCTTCTTCCTGAACATATTTCGAGCTTACTGCGGTCGAGTTTGCTTCGTGAGCAATCATGCAGGAAAAGTTGTGTTCATTTTTTTTTTTTTGGCTTTATTATGTTCTTTCTTTATTTAAACTCGGTTTTATTTGTGGTTAGCTGGAATTGGTGTCGGTGCAAATGTGAACCGGTAATTGCTACCCTGGCGTGTACGCTCCAACATACATAAATATGTATGAGAGGACAAATGTTGAAAGTGGAAAAAGTAAAATAAAACACTCGTTTGCTAAACCAAACTTGTGCAAGTTAATAAATATCTATATGTGCATGTCTATGCATGTGCTAACATGTTTTTCTGCTCGCATAGTTTTTTTTGTGTGAAATGCTTTTGAGTTGTGCCCGAACACACACATCACAGCACTCTTCCTGTATCGATTGCTACATTGCTTTATCAATGCTGTTACCATTGTTTTTTTCTCCGAAATAAAGGATGAAACAAAGTTATACAAACTTGCAGGCAATGTACGTTTAAGTTCAAGTTTAAGTGAAATTGTTTTGTTGTTAAAGATAACTTAAAGTTGAGTTGCTTGGCGCACAGTTTCGTAGCATCTACATTTAAACTTTTGCAGAGTCTGAGGATATTTGTTTTCTAAGTTTTTGTTGATATTGAGTGAGCGACAATTTTGCATTTGCTATGCTCATTAAACTTTTCCTTCCAGGAGCTCAGTTCATCTGCTATTCTATTAAATTGTTGCATTGTTTCTTATGAGGCGCATTTAAGGCGACAAAATCAAGTTCATTTTTTTGCAAATGCAACTTTAATTGCTGCTTTAAAAAAAAAAGTGATATGAATACTAAACGCCTACTAATAAATATGCCGTAGAGTTGTAGTATTTCACACAAAATGTGAATGCTTTCTTACCGCAACCTATACCTTCTTAAATGTATTTCAGTTGCAACCAGAGAAAATTCTCACCCACTTACCTTTCCGAAATGCATCACATGAAATCACGCTGTGACTATTAGCATAGAAGACCATTTGACTCAATGCCCAAAGCATAAAGCTATCACGACCTGACAATGCCAATAAAAATATCAAAACCACAGCAAGTTTTCCAAAAAAAAAATAAAATATCTCAATTTTAAGCGAACATGCAAAGTGTAGAGCAAGTCCCACCGCCTGCTTCTCTGCCCATCCCTCCGCCATACACAAACCCAAGTGAGACCACAAGCAACGCTTCCAAAATCTACTAGTAAATCAGATGTAAGGCCGCGGTTCCTGATTTGGCTTGCACTGATAACCGACAAATTGAATATGGTGCTCTTGGCAGGCGATCGAGGGGGATTGACCGTAAGGGCGCACGGCATACCATGCCTTCTTCTTTTTGTTGTTGGTTCGTTCGTTGGTTGAGTGCATGGTTGGATGCCGGCCAACATTGACATCAAGGTGCCAGCCTAGAACGGGCAGCATATGCATTTAGCACACTTTGCCATGGTTGTTTGCCATGGCAGACATGCTGCACGAAAAGGCGCTTGCACCTTCTGCATTTATGCGCCATCCCCACGCGACTTTTGAACCACAGCGCAAAGCACCTTCAATGCCAGTGCGCCATGCTGTGCGCCATGCAAACTGCTCTTCTGCCACTTTGCTTTCTCTCAGCGTATTTATATATTTGTGCATGCGGCTGGCAAGCAGCTAGATTTGCGATTTTCTATTCTTTCACTTGCAATTGCGAATGTTCTATTCTAGTCGGTTTTTTCTTGTGCCAGCAATGAAATCAAAACATAAATCCCCAACAATACAAGTGTAATTGAATTTCTCCCTTCTTCTGCTCACCCTTTCTTCGAGATTTCTTGTAATTTGTTGTTATGTTTTTATTTAAAATGATTTTGACTTGGCAATGCAATGAATAGAACAAAAGAAAAATCAGTTAAATAAACTAGGAAAGCAAAAAAAAAAAACAAAAACTAACTGTAGAAGTATTACATCCTCAAGTCCTTAGGAAAACGAGCTGCCAAAGAGTTTAAAGTGCTTTTCCCCATTGTGGTCAATTGTTTAGTTTGCGTTGTTAGAGTGCCATTCATGAAGGTTTAGGAGAAGTTGGGGCGCAGTGAATCACCTGCAAGTTTATTAGATAATTTCATAGTACGACTACCTGCCACTTGCTTGCTTCTCTTGCCACCGCTGCTGCTGCTGCTGTTTCTGCTGCAGCAAATCACTTACCCAATTCATGCAAACCAACATACGTACACGTACATATGTATGTACATATATACAAACATTAATTTGCATGCATGTAAGAGAAATGCTTACAGCTTCTAACAAAAATGCTCTTGAGGTAAATATCTCTCTCAAGTTGACAAAATATTTGCATAGCAATGTTTTCTGTCTGACAAATGAAATACCACTTGACATTGGTGTTTGAGGGGAAAACTCTGGCATTTACCTTAAATTCGTTTGATTAATAGAAGTGACCCAAGCTAATGGTTTGAGAGCGTTACTCATGTATGTATGTATGATCGAAAATGGAAGAGCAATAGCTGCTTTAATTTAAAACTTTAACAGATTAAATACTTCGCCACGAATTTTCTACCAGCTGCGCTGCATGAACGAATGTTTGTAGTCCCTAATGAAAGTAGAGAGGGCTAGGTTAGGAACGGATACTTGGATAGCCCATTAAAAATTGTTTGAAAAAAAAAAACGCCGCATGCTTTTCCGTTACTTACTTGTAGTGTTGGTCAAAAAATACGAGCCGATATGTTTAAATTTTAGTCTTAGAAAACCAGCAAAGCTGAGAAAATAATTCTCAGATGATTCCAACTCGTCGTTTCTCAAACAGCTCCGGCAATAGAGGTGGGGGACGATAGTAAGACGTCACAGCCGAGAGTTGACGATTAGTCAGCTTAAGAAGCTTCTTCGAGCGTCGACTGCCGGTCGTCAGTATTTTCGACTAGCGCTCACTGAGCAACCTGTAAGCACAACTGTCTAAGAGCCGAAACTCATATACCACCTTTGCGACACGAGAATACCTTAGAACTAACATTTGCTTGGTCGAAAGTTCGATGTTATGACAGAGTAGATAAAGGGCAGAGTAGATAAAGGGTGGTCTCGTCCTAATTTAGATCATTGGATCATGTTTTTGCTTAAAAATTACTTGTATAAAATATTCAAATTCATTGTGATTGCGTTTATGAAAACGTTAATAGTTTTACCTGCCAATTACTTTTACTTACTTATTTACTTATACATATGTAAGACGGTGGATATTAGCTACCTACTTCTAATTCGCCGCGCTCGGAGTTTAGCTTAAGATATATGTAAGTAGTGGAAAATATATACATATATCTTGAAATGCAGCAAGACAAAATTCGGGCTCTTTTCTCTGTGTCTCTGCTTTAGGCTTTTCTGACGACTACCCGGAAGATAAATGCAGTCAATAAATAATAAGAACTGTAAAGCACAAGGCTCGTGTGAATTTATGTTGGCTGCACTTGCATCCTTTTTAACTTTCTTCTGCTTAGAAGATACTTAATAATTGAACAGCTGCCATTAGTGAATACCGAGGTGCTTAGCCAATAAAAAACATTATATATTTACGGGTACGAGTATTTCGGTTTGGTCAACAACATCACAATGTACAACTAATATGGTGTACTAGGTGTGCATCTATGCAGGATATATGTATATGCATATGTATATACCCTGACGGAAACAAGTGATTTTTTTTTTTTAATCAACTAATTGAAAAACTACTGTGAAACAAACAAATGCTGTGAGTAAATGTTTCGAATTTTGATACTCTTTTTACCCAAAAAATAATTTGTGTATCGGAAGTATGAAAAAGCATCTGTGAAGTGCAGAGAAAAAGCGTATTCAAACGAAACATACCGACTTTTAAGTGCTTTAAAGTAGTTGAATTTAAATGCAGAGTCGGATAATTAACTGCTTCCTAGGAGATCACAAAAAAAAAAAAAAATAATAAAATTATAAAAAATATGTTCTCGGTGCTGTTGGAAATTCGAGTTTTGCCGCATTCAACCGCACCAATCAAGAGAATTCGTCAACAAACGATACGGGTTCAATGACTTTGAGTAAATGCTTGCATATTTTAATGCTACTCTTTTGGACGCGTAAACTTTGTCATTAAAATTGAAATGTAGAACGCGCAAAACATTTGCCAAATTATGCACACGAAAAATAAAAAAAAAACCAAACAGCCTTAATGCGCTAAAAAGTCTAGACTTTAGAATTTCGTACCTTTTTTTTTTGCTCTCGCCCTACAAAAAACTGAACGCAGTTTGGCTTGTGAATTTATTGCTTTTTGAGCTGAAGTGATAATTTTTGTAACTTTTTATTGTTTTCGCTCAATTTTTCATTGCATTGATTCGGTTTCTTGCGTATTTGTTTTTTTTTTTCTGCTGGCGCTGACGCTGACAATTGCCGATTTTCCAACTAAGTCAAGCTGTCAGCGTGCGATTTGCATGAAAATTAGCTGGAGAAGTGCTTAGTGTGCGGTTTCCTAAAATACATTTTTTGCTTACCTATTTTTTTTGTTTTGTTAAAATAATAAATGACAAAAAAGTATATCTGGTGCAAGCGTGCTCGATAAACCTATGAATGCCGAAGCCGCATTTACTGGCTTTTATTTTTATTTTTTTTCCGTTTTACTAGCTAAACACTACACTAGACTACATTTATTTTTCAGGTACGGCATATTTATTAAATGACCTACATAGATGCTTTCATAAACACACTCGCAACACCGAGAGTATATTCAATTAAAACTGTGAATCTGCATTTAAATTGGCAACGCATGGATTTTGGGATTTGCGGTTATTGCTATTTAAAAATTTTGTGCAAAATTAAGTTGCGAGCGCTTTGTTTTGGGAAATACATGTGTGTGTAACTTTAGTGATTATATTGCTTTTGACATTTATACAAATAGTGTAAACTTTAAAATTTTTACTTTATAAACCGTTCTTGCATAGCAACACTATTTTTGTATTGGTCAACGCGAAAGTTCTTATAAGGCAAGTCAGGCATTTGTTAATGTTTTAATAAAAAAAAAATGATCTTGGGCGGGACGAAGCTCGCCGGGTCCGCTAGTAATACTTATTGCAACACCGCCCATTGGTCAGTTCCGAAATCGCAAAGGTCATCAGGGTTGCAAAATTGAGAATTGGCAAGCCTGAACTCCAGGCACCGAGCTTTAAGCATACAAATCGAAAAACGTTTTTCCAACAAAAATTTGTAAAATGGTAGATAAATAAAATACCGCCTATCAAGTCAACGACCTTAAAGAAAAAAAGTTTTTTCGTTCTTTATTGTTGGGCAGCAAAGACATCGACGATATACATACTCAATAGATAAATGTGTATGTATGTATGTACAGGAAATTTTCCTGAGTTGAGATAATGGTGCCCGAGGAGAGTTATGAAAAATTCATATTTCATATAAATTATTACGTACGAATTGTTTCTAAAAGAGTAAAAGCTTAGATAAAATAGGAGCATGAAAAATTTATATTTTTGAGTTCGAGATAATGTACCGGAAAGTCTTTAAGCAAGTAAGTAGTAAGCGAGTAAGTGTTGTATCTTAACGGTAAATAAGAGACAATGAACTCTTATATAGTGAAGTCGCGCGAAAATTTAGCCTTAAACCATACAAAACTACATCCTGGAAAATTATTTCCAAATCATTTTCGTCCATGCAACATTTTTTAATGACGTACATATATATATATTTTTTTACTTATAAATATGTATGTACTTCGATGCCACACTCTACTTGGTTGCCTCTTTTGCATTAT
>NW_023458558.1:6239877-6293368 GCF_013731165.1 Rhagoletis pomonella
AGAGAAAAAGAATCAACCCTGATGCTATTTTCAATTCCTGTGTACAGCTTTGCTAAAAGGAAATGATCAATATCCACTTACAGCAGGGGGGACAAGTTATATTTATTTCCACCACTCCCAAGCAAATCAGAATGCAACATCTTCCTCATCTGCAACTCGAAATTCAACCGTGAAAGATATCACAGCACAAAACATCTATGCTATGTGCTTGTATGCAAAAAGGCGCTGCAGCCAGATGCATACTCACACACCAGCACCTGGGCAGGCAGCCAGGGTATAGCGCATATTTTCAGCATAGGAAAAGCAACATTTTGCATTTGTGTGCAGTCATTGAGCTGATTTTAATTCAATCAAGAAAATTTTTAATTTTGCGGATACACCGAATGGGTTGCGTGTTAAATGCAAACCTACACATTTATACATACATATTTATGCACACACCTACATACATATGTAATTGTAGCACACATGGAAAAGTGCACATTTTCGCATTTCCCCCCCATCAACATAGCTTGAGTTAGAATTTCTTAATTTGATTGCTCGCATTTAATGATGTGGCTCGGAATCCTTGAAAACTTTAAAACTTTGTGGCATAAAGAGTTGTAAAGTGTGCTAATGGCTGCAACATTGTGCCGCATTTCGTGACATTGTGTATGCACGCACTCTTCTCTTCCGGTGTGCAAGAGCCACACTCCCTTCTGACTAGAAATTTACCTGTACACCAAAGCAGCCACTTTCAATTAAGTCGAACCGCCAAATAAGCAAACAAGCGAGCCAACACAACAGCTATCCAACTACATAGTTAACGGCCAAGTAGCCGACCAACTCTACGTAAATGAACGGCGTTTAAGTTTGTGGCAATGCCGCCAATTGCAATATATGTAGCTACTTTTGTTGTTTAGTTTTACTGCACGACAGCAATTTCTTATAAAGTTTTTGTAACCAGGAAAATTAAAGTCGAGCAGAGAGAATTACTGGCTACTCATGCGCAATGAAGGGCCTGAGTGCTCAACTTTTCAACGCAATACTTCGGCCACTTTGGCACGCCACCGGGGATGAGGCAGTCCGGCGAGCATATTTGCAACCATAACAAGTAAGAAAGTCTAAGTTCGGGCGGAGCCGAACATTAAATACCCGGCGCAAGTATTAAATATATGTTTTTTCACCTTTCCGAAACCTTCCGCTAGATGGTAAGCCGGGGTGTATCAATTTTGAGTAAATTAGCGTCCTTCAATTTCGAAATATTGAAGTTTCAAGCATTTCTGAAATTTGCCGTTATATGAGAAGCGGCCGTTTTTTAGTCCGATTTCAATAATTTTCAACGTTTTGCTTATATGGGGCAAGCACAATAACCACACCGAGTTTGGTACAAATTGGCAGAACGGTTACCGATATACTTATATGTGATCATAAGTGGGCGGTGCCACGCCCATTTTCCAAAATTTTACCATAAACGTATTTCTTGGTAAAGAATTGTTGCAAGCATCAATTTTGAATAAATTAGCTTCAATATTTAATGATTTATCGAAGATTTTGTATTTCTCTAAATTACCGTTATATGGGATGTGGGCGTGGTTATTGTCCGATTTTAAAAAGTTTCGGCGATTTTTTATGCTGTACCAAGGCCAACAACTGTGCCAAGTTTGGAAGAAATTGGTGCAGCGGTTACCAAGATATATACACATGTAACCATAAGTGGGCGTGGCTAAGCCCATTTTCCAAAAATGTATAATATTCTTATTTTTCGTCTAAAAATTATTGTAAATATCAATTTTGAGTGAATAATCCCCAGTAGTTACTAAAATATCGCAGTTTACGTATTTCTGAAAACTACCGTTATATGGGAAGTAGGCGTGGTTATTGAGCGATTTTAAAAATTTTCGGCCGTTTCGTATGTTGTGCGAAGGCCAACAACTGTGCCAAGTTTGGAGGAAATTGGTGCAGCGGTTACCAAGATATACACATGTAACCATAAGTGGGCGTGGCTACGCCCATTTTCCAAAAATTTATAATATTATTATTTTTCGTCTAAAACTTATTATAAATATCAATTTTGAGTGAATTATCTTCAGTAGTTACTAAAATATCGCAGTTTTCGTATTTCTGGAAATTACCGTTATATGGGAAGTGGGCGTGGTTAAAGTCCGATTTCGCCCATTTCAATACCAACCTACCTTGGATTAAGGGAACCCTACATACCAAATGTCGTTGAGATATCTAAATTTTTCCTCGAGTTATCGTGTACACGGACAGACGGACAGACGGACGGACAGACAGACATAGCTTAATCGATTTCTTTATGAATCCTGATCATTTATGTATACATTTGTCTATATCTATCTCGATTCGTTTTGGCTGTTACAAACAACCGCTATGTGAACAAAATTAATATACCCTTGTGCACAAGTGCGCTCGGGTATAAAAAAGATACAACACGAACCGGTACTACAGCAAAACAATTAGACTGATATTGAAAAGCATCATTGTTGCAGTATTAAAACTTTAATTGAATTACGCGAAGTAAATAAAAACTAAGTTCACCTGCTCGAGTGGAGTGGAGTAATGAAGAGGCTGGAAGGGGAGCTTGCAAGGATTCTTTTATGATAAAGAAGGATTCAGAGAAAGAAGAAGGGGAGTGCGAAGATGAATATAAAAAAATGGAGACAAACATGAAGATGTGGAGGAAACAACTTTAACAGTATTTCACTATTTGCTTTATCGATTTCGCTTGCTTTAAAGCTGAAACTCTTGCGCTATTCAGTCAACCATGAACAAAAATTACTCCACCTGTGCCCCACTTTTACAGAATTTAGTCAGATATTAGAGCAAGCCGTTGCCGTGATCACTTTCGGATAGTAACTATGCAACACTTCCCAGTCAGAGCTTTTTTTCTGACAAAATCATAAAAACTGTCAAGCCATCGGAAGAGTTGCTTTTCTTTTAACCGACTCTAGAATACTCTGGAAAAACATCCCGTCCGGTATCGCGACGTGTCGCTGGGAACTTTTTTTTTTTTAATATTCATAGTGTGGATTTTCACGTTACATATTTTTCGTTAGTTTTTTCTCAAATATGGTTCATAAATATAACACCGTGCGAGGAAAACCAAAAAGTTGCAAAATCGCACGAAGTAATCAATATACTCACAAAACTATGGACTAGATATAATAAAACTGCGTTTTTAGTTTTTATATCTGACGTCAAGAGTTTTTTTTAAAGGATTTTAAAAATTTATATTTTTTTAGTATGACCCTTAGTTTAGCGACTATATTGACTTTTTTCTATGTAAAATTTGCTGTCGCACCGTTTTTAACTGTGTACAAACCTAAGAAAATTCTAAAAGTTTTAAACATTTGTCATCAAATTCAGAGGTTTTAACCAGAATTAAAAAATTCGAGTAAACAGTGTTCTAGCCTAGGTTAGAAATTCACATTTATTTTTAATATTTTTTTTTTTTAGAAAATTTTACATGGAAGAAAATGCGTAGATAACATCGTCAAACCTTTATTACTACGCTGCTGATTGAACCTTTTACTGCTCGAACCAAGAAAATCCAACAAGAAGGAAAACCTGACCAAAGTAAAAATTTGTTTTTAGAAAATTAATAAGTCCCCGCTTAATTAGTATATATAACCCCGATATACTACCAACTTCTGCTGAAATGCGCCCAAGTTAGCCATAAATTGTCTAAATGCACTAATATTAACGCAATATATTCATTTCATGTTAGGCGGTTAGACATTGTCCTTCCTCGGAAAGCGAATAGACACAATTTTCGGGCTAATTATCGTAAATCTAACGCTGAATTTTATTATCGAAAGGCAATATTTATACCCCGTATTGGATAATATTTTGCTCGATCGCCGAGAAAGATTGCCGAAAGAGATATTAAACATTTTTGATTTGAATATATTACTTCCATCTGAAATTGGGGAATATAATACGCTAGATGAAAAAAAGTAATGCTTTTGAACGCGTAAAATCGCTTCGAAAAGAACAATAATTGTTCTTAGAAAAAGATCAATTTCAATCAATTTGGAAGAAGAGTATAAGGTGGGCACCCTGAAATTGTGCATATGGTAACTGTGCATACGAAATAATGCATATGAAAAAAACCGAAATAATGCATATGAAAAAAACCGAAATAATGCATATATGCACAGATCCGGTTGAAAACCGAAATAATGCATAAGAAAAACCCGAAGTAATGCATACATGCACACTTTCGTTTGAAAACCGAAATAACGCATATGAGAACAAGTAAGAAAGTCTAAGTTCGGGCGGAGCCGAACATTAAATACCCGGCGCAAGTATTAAATATATGTTTTTTCACCTTTCCGAAACCTTCCGCTAGATGGTAAGCCGGGGTGTATTAATTTTGAGTAAATTAGCGTCCTTAAATTTCGAAATATTGAAGTTTCAAGCATTTCTGAAATTGGCCTTCATATGAAAAGTGGTCGTAATTTTAAGCTGATTCCAATAATTTTCAACGTTTTGCTTCTATGTGGCAAGCACAATAATCATACCGAGTTTGGTACAAATTGGTAGAACGGTTACCGAGATACATATATGTGATCATAAGTGGGCGGTGCCACGCCCCTTTTCCAAAATTTTATCATAAACGTATTTCTTGGTAAAGAATTGTTGCAAGCATCAATTGTGAGTAAATTATCTTTAATATTTATTGATTTATCGAAGATTTCGTATTTCTCCAAATTACCGTTATATGGAAGGTAGGCGTGGTTTTTGCCCGATTTTAAAAATTTTCAGCCATTTGGTATGCTGTGGCAAGACTAACAACTGTGCCAGTTTGGAAGAAATTGGTGCAGCAGCTACCAAGATATACACATGTATCCATAAGTGGGCGTGGCTACGCCCATTTTCCCAAAATTTATAATATTCTTATTTTTCGTCTAAAAATTATTGTAAATATCAATTTTGAGTTAATAATCTTCAGTAGTTAATAAAATATCGCAGTTTTCGTATTTCTGAAAATTACCGTTATATGGGAGGTAGGCGCGGTTATTGTCCGATTTCGCCCATTTTCAATACCATCCGTCCTACGCCCGAAAGAAGTACACGTACCACGTTTCGTTAAGATATCTCAATTTTTACTCGAGTTATCGTGTGCACAGACGGACGGACAGACAGTCACCGCTTAATCGATTTCTCTTTTCATTCTGATCATTTATGTATACATTTGTCTATATCTATCTCGATTCGTTTTGCCTGTTACAAACAACCGTTATGTGAACAAAGTTATAATACACTTGTGCACAAGTGCGCTCGGGTATATAAACGAAGTAATGCATACATGCACAGTTTCGGTTCAAAACCGAAATAATGCATACATACATGAAAACGAACTTCTTTCGGAGTAGGCGGCCTGCGGCCGCGCTTAGGGATTATAACCCCTACTAAGTAGAACTCTCCTTTCTGTGTTGCCGGAAAAGCAGGGCGGAAGTATTTTTGCGCAGAACTTTTTTCTGCGTAGGCGGCCTTCGGCCGCGCTTAGGGATTATAACCCTTACCAAGTAGAATTCTCCTTTCTGTGTTGCCGAAAAAGGGGGCCGGAAGTATTTTTGCTCAGAACTTTTCTCTGCGTAGGCGGCTTTCAGCCGCGCTTAGGGATTAAAACCCTTACTAAGTAGAAGTAAATAATTCATATTAGAAAAAACGAAATTATCCATATGCACACTTTCGTTAGAAAACCGAAATAATGCATATAACAAAAACCGAAATAAAGCATACATGCACAGTTTCGGTTGAAACCGAAATAATGTCTAAATGCACAGTTTCCATATGCGCAATTTCGGTGCCCCTATAAGGTGTAATCAGAACGATGGACAAATAAGGTAAGCGAAAAGCCATTCCCAAAATCAGCAGCAGAAGTTCTTGGTAAATGTGAGAAATATGCTTTCTCATTAATTAGCAAATTTCTTCGCATCCTGGCCACACTTCCGGCTAGTAACGCCACTTCAGAAAAAAGGTTTTCAACCCATCGCCGGTTAAGAACATGGTTAGGTAGTTCCATGAATGAAGAAAGCCAGATAGGTCTGGCACTTTTACACGTACACTTAGATATTGAAATTGACACTGAAAGCATAATTGAAAAAGATTCGCAAAAGGAAAACGTAAAATTGAGTTTGCAATTTAAATTATTGTAATCAAAATTCTGAATAGGTTGTTAAGTTACTTAATTACATCCTTTCTTTGACAAACATTGTAAGCAAGAAATAGGTATTTATACGTATACATATGCACATTAGGGTGGTCCAAAAATGAATGTAAAAAAGTAAAGTCGGAATTTTTATGCTTACACCCCCTAGGATGCTTCTGTACAAAAAAAATATATACCCATATTTTTTTGTTTTGAAAACAAAAAATATTTAGAGGTCACCCAAAGCGCCCAAAGTTTTCCATGTATTTTAAATCGGGAAAAACAACTTTGCGTAGAAATGGTATAGAATTCTTAAAAATCAATATTTTTCTATCGGAGAACTCTGTTTATCTGTAATAATACCCAAGTGCTTATTTAACCTTTTTTTCATTGGAACTATAATTTATAGGTCCCCAAAAACCCACAAAATGCAAAGGGGGGCCAATAAAAAATAGTTAGTATTAAAAAATGGTTAAATAAACAAATGTGTATTATTATTGAAAGTCTCCTGAAGAGAACCAAAGTTTTCCGATCGAAAAATGTGGATTTTCAAGAATTCTATACCATTTCTACGAAAAGTTTTTTTTTCCCATACAAAAATACATGGAAAACTTGGAGCGCTTTGAGCGACCTCTAAATATTTTTTGATTTCAAAATATGAAAGTAAGGGTATACTTTTTAGATATAGAAAAATCCTAGGGGGTGAGATCATTACAATTCTGACTTTACTGTTTTTGGACCACCCTAATGCACATACATTGCATTAATAAACCCAATGTACAACTTTTCATTCCGTGTTTTTTTTACAAAAAAAAATAATTGCTTTATTACAGGGGACTCTGTAAATGGGAGTTGCACCAAATTCACAAAATGAAACTTCCTAAAAGTAAAATTATATCAAAAAATATTTTACTTCGCATTTCATAAGAATCTCTCGAACCTCTATTTGCATGAAAAACAAATGAGGATACAAGCAGGTTGGATGCTTGGAGGTCATATAGCTTCAATTGAGTTTTGGTCACACCCCGGTGAATCAAGTTAGATGCCTGTAATTTAACGTTATTTGAAAAGTTTATTCCAAGGAAAAAGCGGAAAGAATGTGCTGAATTCCAAAAAATAAAATCATGAAATAGCACAATTATGTATTTCATTTAATCTTGTGTACGAAAAAAATTAAGTGTTTACGAAAAATCACTTTAAGATTCCCCAATAGAAATTTCATGCAAAACTCACGCCACGTGCGCATCTCTATCTATCACGAGTATATTGAAAATAATTTTAAGTATTTATTGTATGTTTCAATGAAATACTGTTTTTAAAGAAAAAGACCATGGAAAATTTATAATTTTTTAGTTGTAATTTTCTAAGATTGTATGTATATCCCAAGGCTCTTTGCTAGCAAGAAAATGGTCGTCAACTCAAATGCTGAGAATTTCCAAATTAAATGATAAAATGTTGCAACGGCTTGCACTGAATAAGCTGTAAATTCAACAACTACTCATTACATTATTCCGATTTGTCATGCATACCACCAACAAATGAATAGACACAGATGCATCAACATATTTTCATATGTCTTATTTTTTGTTTTAAATACGACAATAATTTGCCCAACTAACGCAAAACAAATTATAACTAATTTGTATTGTCTGCGCGCGGGTGAGGACATAGCACTAATCGTCGAAAATTTTGACATCGTCATATGCAGCTACGACAAGCGGAAAGATTATGGCAATAAGCTTGTAAATGGACACGAATGTCAAAGCAGACACAAGTACATACATACATACTTCGGATGACTGCTGACTGCTGCAGGGGGAAGGCTAGAGCAGCGGTAGCAAAAATAATGAGTTATATCTGCTTGTTACTACTGCCTGTTGACATTGTCAGTTGCTTAAACTTTTGTTGTGCTCAAGTTCTTATTGGTGGTGCTTGTGATGGTGCTGCTGGCAATTTGACTGTAGTAGCCGCTCTTGCAGCAACTTGTCGCAATTGTATTAGGTTTGTTCGTCGAAAATCCAGCTAGAAATATACAACACTCAAAATGTCAGAGAGTAAAAAAAAATTCTCTCAAATGCTCTCTCATGTTGAGAAACTGGTAAATTTCTGCATGAACGCAAATTTGCAGGAATTTGCTAGTTTCCCTGCCAGCCGGTGTCCACGGTTGCATTTCAAACATATTTAATAAATTTTTGTAGAATTTTTCAAATTCTTTCAAATGGACAAAAACAGGATATACATGTATGTATATTTCTTGTTGTTCTGACTTTTTTTAACATACATTTCAATTTCTTTATCGTGCTAGCTGTCGGGTTTCCTAAATCGACTCTGGTTGCAATTGCATTCCGATTGCGAATACAATTTTTTTTCAGCCGAGTTAAGTTCAAATTATTGGAATTAAAGAAATTAATTTGATCAAGAAGTATTTACTTCCTTTTTCATAAAAAATGGCTCGTGTTTATACATTTTTAAATTTAACGAACTTATTTATTCAAATTATCGTAGACAAAAATGCAAACATGTGACACAGTACCATATGTTTTTCGTGATTGCGATTTCTTGCTGGCTAAAATTTTTCCCAGCAATAATTTTCAATTTCTATGTAGGAGAACTGTCACTTTGCGCTCTCAGTTTGTGAGGGATGCATAATTTTTTGGTCTGCACGAACGCAACTTAGGCAAAAATCATGATAATTCGTACAAATTCGTACAATTTTTTTGCTCGACGAACAAACCTATTATTAGTGCGGTTCATTCCAACACTTTGTATGCTTGCGAGTTTTGTGTGCGTGGGTGTGTGTGTGCTATGTCACTACAGCAACGCCAGCAGCAAGTGTTGCCACATAATCTAATGCTCTTAACAATTCAGTGCTCAGAACAATTCGTGCCATTTAAATAAATACGAATATTCGCACAAAACTTGCATCCAAACATACATACTACAGTTGATTGCAATTGCTTTGGCTTTAACTTTGGCTGCTGCTGCTGTTGCTGTTGCTGCCACCCGTTTGTGTTGCGCTGTCACAATTTGCTTGCACTCACTCACTGTTGTGAAGTGCGAAATTTGCACAGACAAGCAGGCTACTGACTATTGTTTCAGTTTAGCTTTTTACGCTTCAGTTGCTTACCTACTGTTGGCGCGTTGTATTTGTTGTTGCTATATAAAAACTAACTATTGCTTTTGTGCAGCTGCAACTTTTCCTGTCCCTTTTATTTTGCTTGTAATATTCATGTTGCAGCAACACTTGTACAACGGTGGTCGGTCGTATGGCTACTGACAGTTTTAATGACATCACTGCAACTCATTAGCAAATTTGTAGCAACGACAAATTTCGCTAAATTTTCTGACACTTCTTAAAAATGTCAACGTTAAATGGCACTTACTATGGCACTACTGCTGAAGTGTCGATTGGCGGCTTTAGAGTGCTCTTTGGGTTTATAATGCCTTGGTAGTTTCGTGTGGCGAGCGTATGTAAAAATTCAAATTAGCTCGAATGTGTGCTACGCGCATTTAACCAACAGAAAATAGAAAACTCGTTAAAATAATTTTTATTTCTGTAACCAAAGAAAAGTTTGCTCTGAAACCTCATTTGGGTTCTACCCAGTGCAGAGTTGCTGCAAAGGAGTTGCCCTTCCGTTCCATCTGCTCCTGCTGAGTTACAGTTACCACAAGAACTGTTATGCTGTCGTTTTTCGATTTCCAGCGATAGTACTCAGAGGCCAGTGCCAAAGCGAAGCCTGGGTTTAGTAAGCGCTTCACAATGGCACATACTGTGCTCCACCATTTTTCGTTCCCCGAGACATAACCCTCAGAATAAAAAAACTTCCGGGATTGAGAAGTGTTTCGTTACCCCGCAGTGGCTATTGAGAATGCTTTAGCCTGCATGTTATCTTCTCTATCTGTCCAATCTAGCTCTTTCTTCTTTATTCAACTAATTTCGCCTAATGAAGCCACATGGAAGATCGCTGAAAATTTTTCATTCGATGAGTATTAAACCATCTTTGAGGTGCTGCTGTCAGACGAACAAATTTTTTGATCTCCCCACTCTATATGAGCAAAACTCAGGATTTTTTTCTTTTTTAGTGTCACTCCCTTCTCTCGGCAGAAAGAAAAACCCTAAAGCATTCTTCTTGCACTTATTTCAATCTATGGAGTTCCAGAAGCCAGTATAAATAAAAAAATAAATCAAGTATTTGGACAATTTTAGCCTTAGAACTTTTATTAAGGCGGAAAAGAATCGAAATTACCAATTTTTTCATTGTTACTCGAAAAAATCATAATTTTTTTTTTTAAAAACTTTGGAAAGTTTTCAAATAGAATGTTCATTAGAGTGGTCCAAAAAAATAAAGTCGGAGTTTTAATGCCGACACCCCCTAGGATTTTTCTATATCGAAAAAAATATAACCGTATTTTTTTATTTTGAAATCAGAAAATATTTAGGGAGTACTCAAAGCGCTCAAAGTTTTTCATGTGGTTTATATGGAGAAAAAACAAATTTTCGTAGAAATGGTATAAAACTCTTGAAAAGCAAAATTTTTCGATCGAAGAACTGTGGTTCTCTTCAGGAGACTTCCAGTATTAATATCCAATTGTTTATTTAACCATTTTTTATGATTAAAGATTTTTTATTGGTCTCCCCAATGCATTTTCTAAGGGCTGATTTGCACGTCTGGCTGTAGCTGAACGTGTAGAGATGCTTGTTGTTAGTTCTTAGCTCCCAGCATGTTCGGGTTCGAATGTCGGCAGAGGCAACATGCAATTTTTAATTTTTGTTTTTGGTTTTTATTAATTTCAAAAAAAACATCTTTGAGGTGAAGAACAAAAGCGTGTACAAATGAAAAAAAATATAACAACAATGTCATTGGAGTATGTTGGAGTAGTTTTGTGCTACTCTGATGTAATGCAGAGATGGAGTATATGGTCCTGCCCTAGGACATCGCATTGTTAATTGGACCATTTTTTTTATATGAATTGTGGTTAATTTTGGAGTACTCCTTGGTTCTTCGGGAGTACTCTTTACATGCATGCATGGAGTAGTTGCGATTTTTGCAGGGTTATTGGTCTTCTGAACCCTTCGTTGTGCCTACTTCGCTAAGACAGCAGGGATCTCGGTCTCATGGAAGAAATGGGCTATAGTTTTCACTACCATCGCAATCAACTAAATATTATAATTTATTTATATAGCTTTAAAAGCGAAACAATGTCTTCATAACGATTTTCTAAAGAAAATCACAACCTTCCACTTGAACTTCCCTTGTCATACCTTAAATTGTGTAACCCTTCAAGAGCGTGGCTTCCAACTACGTAGCTGTAAAACACTTGAACTTGCTCCTTAGGTGTGTGCATATCTTCAAACATACATACACACTTACAATTTTTGTCTCCATATTTACGTGTCTACAAGGATACTAAGTAAGCACATCGATAAATCAATCGTTGCCACTCATTGCCACGCTCGAGTAATAACAAATATTCGCAACAGAATTCAACTTGTATTCAAGCGACTCGCAGCGGATATCCTTGCACTACATTAATTTCATTTTAATCCAGACAATAAATTCTAATTTCTGCATTGGCAAGACCGGCCAACAATTTGCCAATGAAGTACATACATACATACATACATATATATGTACATATAAACAAACACATATTTTTTATTTGTACTTACAAAGTTTTGTTCCAACTCCGCCAATGTCCTTGCGCACCATGACGCTCACCGGCTGCTGGCAACACTCCAGATGCCAAAGTAACTAACTGACACAATTGCGCCTTGGCGCGAATCTAAGGGATGGGCCGCGCAGCGCTTGGGTGAAAATGGGAGCAAAGGAATAAACGATGATGATGAGAATGCTGTTGCTGCTGGCATTGTTGTTACGCCGCTGCCGTTGTACAGCCGAAAGCAACAATTCCACTCTATATTTACTTGTGAAAGAGGCACTGCGCCAACGACGCGTCGCTGTAGCGAGTTTTATTTTTCTGAATAACTGGCGCATTAAAAATGAATCCTACTTCGTGGTAGTATATATTTAATAGTATTTTTATATGGTGGCAAAAAATTTGCTAAGGCAGAGACTCAAAGATGCTACATAATGCAGGTCATGGCTAGGTGCACGCATCAGCCGCTTTATAGTTTTGATTTATATTCAAACGATTATTGCGTTTTTAATTGCGGTACATATTTCGTTACGATGTCAAAACAAAAGCTTGATAAGTTTTGACTTTTCTGCTTGAAAATATAACCCGGCGTTGATATTAATTCGCGAATAATCACTTGTTGAACAGCGTTCTTTAAATACGAAAATTCATGGATTCATAATGACAGGTTTGCACTAAACCTACGGTGACCATATTTATGCGAGTCGATTACGGGACAAGAAATAATTTTGCAAATTTTTTCCATAAAAGCTAATAGATCTTAACTCCTTCTTAACTGATCTTAGATGTATGTATTAGCCCTGAAACGGCATCCTTGTAGTAACATCACAAATTTATAGGAAATCTTTCTGGAGATTTTTACTTCACAAAATTGCTAGTTTCGTTAAGTTTTAGTACAATAAAGTGCAAGTTTTAAGTAGCTAGGACTTACCGTTAATTTTTGGCAATTTTTTTTCGATGGTGGTACGCATTTTTTTCATACAAAGTTAGTATGTTCGACAATTTGTTGATAGGGAAACAAATGAGCAGCACGTTGCACTTGCATTTTAATGTACTCGATTTTAATGACCTACAAAACTGACACCAAATTTTTTTCTAAAGGTTCTGATTAAAAACTCTGAAATTTCGGTGAAAATTTGCTGAATTAATTCTCATAGTTTTTGCATAAAGTCGAAAATTTGGATTTAAAGAGCTTTTCTTAGAAAAAATAATAATAAACATTAAATAAAAAAAGAAGCAAAATAGCTGAACCTTGCTAAAATGTAGAATCCTAATTTACATTTTGATCACTGTATGTGTTCCTCGATTCGAAGCACAGGCATTCAAATTAGAAAATAATAACTGTTTATAGAAAAAAAAAACGTTCATATCCCAACAGTATTTAAGACTGATTCATAGGCATGCAATTTTAATGAGCTTTGAAGGCGTCGAAGTACCGTGTCCCGAATACGGTACAAATGCAGGACATTAAACGAAATACAGAACATTTGGCGTCCCGTAATAAAATAAATTAACAATTGGCCACAAAAGAGGACTGTCCCGTATAATACAGGACGGATGGTCACCGTAACTATAGCTGAGTACTAAATTAAGTCTAATGGTCCAAACAAGCGCTGGGTTGGAACAAGAATATTTTAAATAGGTTCAAGAAGCTTGGAAGAAAAAAACTGGGAGGTTGGCTTAGCGGTGAATGAAAAACATAAAATCCAGGCAGGTTTTGCAATTTACTTGCGAATGAACTTCAAGCCCATTAAATTTGACTTCAAAACACTGTTGCCAACTTGGTGCTTTTCGCACTAAATTTAGTGTTTTTCTTTATTCAAAACTCAAAATTTTAGAGTTTTGTGCTTAGTGCGTTGTTGGTGCTTTTATTTTTAGTTTGAAGACACCAAATCTGTAAATCTTAACAAAAAGGGCTTCATAGTTTATAGCAATCATAAATTGTGCGAGAAAATTAACGAAAATCGAAACAAAAGCATGTCACAATGACAATCACAAGCGAGAGAGCAACAAATAAACTCACATACCTTTTTCTCGATTTGTTCAAAAAAATTTAAGTAAAAGGTATGCAATTTTAAGAAAAAGCCGTCGGAAAGAAAAGTTCTTTATGTTCCTTTAGTTCACAGGAGCCTGCAGTGTAGATGTAAACGGCCACATAGTTCATGAAACTTTTCGTTTCTTTCGTTTGATAGGAATTGTAGAAAAAATTAAGCAAAACGAAGAAAATTTAAAAATTTAAACAGTCAGGAAAAATGTATCAATTTTGCTTACATCTAACGAGACGGCAACGCTGGACACAGCTGCAAATTAGAAAATAAGAACAAGAATCTTAACGTCGCTTGAACGAAAATATTTGAACTTATAGAAAGCAGAATAAATTGATTTTTATTAATTTGAAACGATATCCCTACGATGCAATTTTTCATGCACGCAAATTCCATTAAATACTCCAATAAAAATTTAGAGCTTTTTCAAATTCAAAACTTGGCAAAACTGATTCAAAGTGGATTTGGTTGAAAATCACTAGGAAGTGAATTGTAGAACCTGTGCTGCATGTTTTGTCCTGAAAACAGCACTTAATGAATTTGAAAAAAAAAACTTAATATATAAAATTCTGCGACCATGGAATTGGATTAATTTGCGCAAGGACAGCATAAATATATGTTCATAACGTTTCTAAAAGTTTATGAAATAATCTTTTCTGGTCAAAAACAGGAAAATCAGCACTTCAGCTTTAAAAGTTCATTTTGGAGGGTAAGTCAATTTTTTTCTCCAACTAGATCGTTTTTCTTGAACTCTTCGTTACTTAAGCTATAACACACTGTTATATTACGCAGGAATCGTAAGATACAGAAGCTTCGTCACGAAAATAATTTCCAATTGTCTCCCTCCCTTGCTATACCAATGACTATTAACGCAAAATCACGAAGCTCACATACTCACTCATGCCCTCGCGACCAAATATAAAATAGCTTTTTTTTTACCTTAACTTTTTTCGCCGAAATATTCACTCAGCATCAATTTGGTTTTTGTAGATATAACGGATGTTCAACGCATATCTCACCCCCACTATCTCAGAAAGTTGTCATCGAATTGGCCTTGAAATGATCTTTAAGGTCATGGGCAGGGTCGAGGTCAAGGTCAAGGTCAACGCCCCCCGTTCCCAAATGGGGAAGGATAAATTTTGAAGAAAAAAGTTTCGGGACTCAATTTGATATAACCTCCAAGGGAGATAGAGTGGATCGGATATTTTTTAAATACCCGTCATGTAGGTAAAGGTCTAGTAAAAAAAAAAAATGATTAGCGAAGTAAGTTATAATTTAAGCCATATTTTATAACACAAAAATTGCAATTTAAGTAAATTGATAAGATAGAGTAAAACTTGCAATATGGCCGCCAAAAGAAAGGCTATACAGCCGAAAATATTTTTGTTGAAGGTTGCCACTTGTTTGAAAATTTTATTTTAATTTAATTGATAAGATAAATTGAATATTGCAATACGGGTATCAAACTGAAGAGGTATACGAAAGTTAACTGCCGAAAATATTTTTGAGGAGGGTTGCCACCTATTTTAAAAATTACATTATAGTAAATTGATGAAATAAACGAAATATTACAATGAGGGTATCAAACAGCACACAAACACTTTTACTTCGTAGTAGTTTAAAACACGCTTTTTTTTTGTAAGAATTATGATTAAAAAATTGATATTTTTGTGAAAATTTGTAGATTTTTTCGAATTTTCGTACAAAGTTTGAACTGCTAATTTATATAATATATTTTATATAAAAAATTAATAAATATTAAATATAATAACCATAAATTGGTCCAGAAGCCACACATTTACCCTTTTGGCCATTGCTGTTACCAAAACTTGCAGCATCACCTTTATACATTGCTGTATTACTCTTATTGTTGCAAATTAGACTGCTCTCTACATAAATACACATTTATGCATTTATATTTGTACATACAATCCCTCAAAACACACACATACAAAATTTTGCTGACAGTTAACATTTCTTATGAACCGCAACTTTAAATTATGTAGGCGAAAAAAAAAACAAAAACATTTAACCATTTTTCATGCTCTCTAAGCCCTTTATACTATCGTAAAACGCTTGTGGCATGGCTTAGTTACGCTAACCACTACTTAATTCCGCATGCATTTCGCAATTTCCGCACACATCGCTCATTCGAGGAGTCGGTGTTGCTTGGGCCACACCCCCGCGCGCCCGCGCGCCCGCTACTTGCCAAAATTGTTAGTTGTAGCTCGCATTTGCTTAAAATTAATTTTAACTAAACAAAACTTGTACAACATTAGCAATTTTTCACTTTACTCTTTAAACCGAAACGCAAAATATATATTACCAGAATTTCGCACAACACAATAAGTACGCCATATTCCTGGTGGTGGTGGTTGGTGGTGGTGGCGTCGGTTCTATGATACATAACAATATGCGAAAGCATATTTGGCAGTGTGCGCTA
The DNA here is from genome assembly GCF_013731165.1 of Rhagoletis pomonella. Classification (NCBI taxonomy): domain Eukaryota; kingdom Metazoa; phylum Arthropoda; class Insecta; order Diptera; family Tephritidae; genus Rhagoletis; species Rhagoletis pomonella. The sequence continues at coordinate 6,256,184 of NW_023458558.1, forward strand.
CCCACTGCGCTGCCAAGATGCGGCGCTGAAAAACAAGCCAACAGCAACGGCTACGGCCGTCGAATTGCCACCATCACCTCCATCAGCACCACCAGCACCGTCAATGGCGGCGCCTCAGCCACATCGGCAGTGTGGATATTTAGCTGCGTCACTAACTTGCAACACGCCATGCAAGGCAATAACGTGGCAATAAAAGCGCGCCAACATTGGCTGGAAATATGGCCAACGCGGATGTTGAATGGCAAACGGAAAGCGAACTTTAAGCGCTAGAAAATAAATGAAACCAATTGAAACTTAAAGGGCAACAAAAAAACCCGGCAACTACATAGTTAAAGGGTAAAGTGAAAGTAAACTTAGTTTTCTTTTGGCTTGAAAGTTTAAAGTGTTGTTTCACATGTATGCGTCTGTATGTGTGTATGTATTTGTGTGTTTGAGTAGACAAAGCTGCGGATGTTGCAAATTTAGCATATACTTAGTCGGCAACTAGTTTCTTTCGCTACCAGAGTATTAGCTGCTGCATTCCATTGAAAAAGAAAAAAATAAGAATATTTTTAAATAGTTCAGTCGCCTTAGCAGGGTTAAGTTAATGGAGCTGGCTGGCATTAAAAAAAACATCAAAATTTGCTGCATAAATTTAATTTGCTGAAATTCAGGCAGGCGAAACTTATTTTTTTTTTAGAAGGTTTTTCGTATCAGAGATACACACAAGGGTTTTCTCCGAATTGGCCTCCTATTGGACATTGAAAATACCATCTGAAAACCCCAATTCTTTCGCTGTTATAGGAAGCTGCAATAAGAACTACCCTTATACCTCATGGAGATCCTTCAAGACAATTAAGCCACGTTGTTATAAAAAATATATATATATAGCCCATTCCACGAAAATCGATACCGAATGAATCGAAAATAAACTTAAGAATTTGAGTGTATTATTACTATTTAATAAGTAAAAGTAAGTAAATCTAACTTTCGAGACTGAAAGCCAAAATTTCGAAATTCATCTCAAAATCAGATATTTTTTGCTCACAAACTCATATTTATTTAAATTTATTTGCACGAATCGAGTAAAAGGTCTAAAATTTAAGAAAATGCAATTGCTCAGGTTATATTCATAAGGTCCAGTGTTTTTTTTGTATTCTTTAAACGGGAAATAGAGAACAATTCGTCAGCATTGTAAAAGTGTAATTTTTGAGTATTTCGGACAAGTAATAAATATTTTGTTATACATATATTGAGGCATATTTTAATGTCACGCCCGTCACAAAATAGTTATTTTTTGAAGGAAAACCTATCTTGAACAGCGTAAGAAAGCTGACGAAAGTAACGCTATGACATGAATTGCTTGTAAGTATTTAAATGCTTTTATTTTTGAATCAAAAACGATTATGTTTATGTCACGCCCGTCACAATTTAAAGTTTGGCAAATTTTAAAAAATTCGTCCAGGGACTGCTACCGTTACTTATCAGCTAATCTGCAAGATTTTTTTTTAATTTTCTTCGTGCCATTCCCCAGATTTATATAAAATGGTAAATAAGGACATCTGTCCTTTTTATTTTAAAATCGCATAATATTTAACCGTGCCGCCGAGCTTTGAAATTTTCCATATATTTTAAAGGAGAAAATACAGTTTTTTTGTAGAATAATACAATATGCACCATTATTTTTCTGATTCAAAATTTCTGAAGGGTAAAATTTTTATTTATTCAAAAAATATTTATGTATTTTTAACGATTTTATAGCAACTCCACGAAAGGCTATATTTTCCCAATAAAACACATAAGGAAAACTGCAAGGCCCCAACCGCACGGTTAAATATTAACTTCTTTTTAATTACGAAAAAAAATTCGGGTCTCATTATGTTTGATATATTTCGCCTCTGGGGGTGGCTGCAAAAAAATTTTTTTTTTGACCACCCTATTATGTACATATGCATACAAATATATATCTATCCTTCAAATTGCTCCCTTCTCTATTAAATTTCAATTCGTAAAAAAAAAAAACGCCGCCGCACATGTCTTGTGCAATATAAAGCTGAACCTCATCTCAATGAAAAATATAAAAACTAAAACGATGATTTGTTTCTTCTTTTCTTCAATACTAAAGCATCACCATTGCATTATCACTTAAGCCTGTAAGTACTAAGAAAAAAAAACCTATTCTATGTTTCTTAATCAATTTCTTTTCATACAAATGAAATGACCCTTTGACGGCAGCATATGCCAAGGTCTACACTTTTCCAATTACCAATAGACCTCTCTCTACCCACCGCTAAGTAGTAACTATATAGACCTTAGAGTATTTCATAATTGCATGGCTTAAAAAATATAAGCACCTGATGTCATTTTCCGCCTTTTTAACTTCATACCAATTTAATAACATCTGATGACGGCGTACTAGCATGTATAGCGTAACGATAGTAACAATAGACATATGTATCTATATATGTACATACATATACATATATACATAAGTATATTCAATCATGCCTAGTTAATTGGTTAAACCAAGTGAGGGCCTAAATGTTCCATTATGTGTGCCAATTCAAATGTCTCCACCAATTATTGGTTGTTTCCTGAAATCGCTTGTTAGTCAGCTGTATTACATATACATATGTACATATGTATGTATGCGCATGCCCATATGCACTCGTATGATTAATTAGGTAGGCGTAGCAAATGCTTGAGAGGCACATGGTTCTTTCTTTGCTGTGTTACTTATGTTTTTGAAAGTATTTCAATGCCGTTTTTAACTAATTAGCCTATAATATTTTTATTTTTTTTTTTCAATTCTCATTTTGGAGTGAACCATCATTGGCAATTGATTAGAGACAAAGGTTGCGCATATATTCCTGGTTTGCCGTTCGTTCTGTGGAACAGGAAAGTATCAGGAAAGTTTTCAAAAGTGTATGCCTTTTCCAAATTCGCGTGAAATCGGATCGCTAAGTCAGTTTTGTAAATATTTCAATAATTTTTCTTCCTGACTAATTCTATTCGATAAATATCGTTTAATTTAAAAGCCCACTTAGTTTCTTCAAATGTTTACCAATAGCGTAATTATTGCTTAGTATTGTCTATGTACTTTATACTGCATATATATGTATATATAAATGCGTATGTACATACATATTGATGCAACCGTTTATGAATATACAATAACCCGTTGCAATTTTTAAAATATGTAGTTCAAAAATGATTCAATCTGGGAAAATAACGTCAGTAGTTAGAGGCCAAAGTTCAAAATGGGACAACAACTACATTGTTATGTTATTATAATAACACATCTATGGCCTGTAGGAAATTGCATCAGCAAAACAAACGCTCACTCGCTCAAGAAATGAAAAATCAACTTTTTTCTATGTATACAATATTTTTTTTTAAATCGAGCTCATTTCGAATCGAAGGAAAAAATGACAGCTATTTCTATCCAATACAATTTGCATTGAAAAAGCCGTTATAGTGTGCCATAATCTCAAAATGAAATTTCAAATCGAGTTTCATTCGATCACGGATGCCGGAGAATTTGGGCCCAGTTTACAGCTCTCAAGATAAAAATACTTGTATATTTATTTCTTCAAAACATTTTTTCATTAACGGCAAACAAACCTTTTCAAGCTGCAGAAAGAACAACTTTTTTGGAGATTTTTCCCGAGAGCTTGACATTTCAATATCCATACCATATGGAAGGTCCTACTTACAGAAAGAGTAAGAAAACTATTTAGTTTGATATAAATCTAACATGCAGTGAGTAAGTTGAATATGTAATTTAAGTAAAATATTGGCAGCTAATTTTATCTTATTTGATCCGGCAACGTAGGAGTATGGTGTAATTTGGAACGAATTTCAGCCATCCCTTGGCACTGAAGACGGTCAACTATGTTATCAATCAATCACGAATTTTTATTCGAAGCAAAAATCGAGGAAGAAGCTTGTGAACAACGTCGAATCATCGAATCGAATATCAAATAAATTGCTACTTGACTTTATACCGTTTCGATTATCAATTCCAAACACAAAGAATCAATAATGGTTACCTATGTTTTTCTGCAGGGTTATTGACGTTTATTATTAAGCAGCTGTTCACATAGCGGATGTACATAAATATGTATGTTAATAATCGAGTGCAAATGTGGAACTACTAAGGTATTTCCAACTGGGCATGCAGCGATTGCTATATTAGTCACCTGTTAGTTACCTGCGTGCAGTAGGAGCAATCATTTGCAAAAATACCAATTATATTCACATACATATATTCAAACTAAATTGATTTAATTGTGAATAATCAAATACAACTATGTTAAACACCTACACACGTTCACACTAATTGCCAATAACCAATACAATCTTATTACACTAATCACAACAACTCCACCTAAAATACATATGTACATACATATTTCACAACTACACAGGTTAACACAAAATTTTGTTGGCATGCAGCTCGAATTAATGGAATTCGCTATACCCTTGAGAATACCTTAAACATACAACTTTTTTATTCACTTTGTTCCGGCGTTCCTTTTACATACCTATGACTGCATATGAAAATCAAAAAAATTTAACAAAAGGTGTTCCTTAAGGTAGTGTGAACCGAATTTGTGTCCGAAGAATTGCCCATATACATACGTTTGATTGGTTCAAAAATTTTACTATCTTAAAAAAAAAAGACGCCTGAAGATGCAGGTCAAAAGCGTAGCCTTCGTTAAATTTGTTTAAATTTTAAAATCACATAACTCGTCTTTAAGTCAACGAATCGGAATGAACGTATGCATATATATTTGAAAGCCATTGAAGGCTGTAAAAAAATATCTAAAGATTTTTCCAAATAATAAAATGTTCTCCATGTAAAAAACTTTGTGACTTGAACAAATTCTGAATGTGTGTGAATTTATGTATGGAAAACAGAAATTAGCAATAAATGAAATCTAAACCTTCATATTAAGGGCTGCGCTTTTGACAGGTGTTTTTTTTTTATTGCTCTAAAAATATTTTAGAGGAGAAATATAAAAGGAAACTTTTTCTAACCAGTTTAATTTACTTACATATACATATCTATATAGTAGCTGGCCAAGTACAGTCACTTAAGTAACATATCTCAAAACTATTGAGGACATTTTATGCTATGGAAAATTTTTTATAAAAAATCAGAGCACCAAACCTTGTGCAAAATTAAAGAAAATTCTGCAAATTTTCATTAAAACATTGCACTTTTCAATTACACTCTTGTGAAACAAGTTGAGTATGCAGTTTCTAGTGCATTCAATTTTATTATAATAAAGTGCAACTTTATTTGATCGAACTATTTTTTTATATGGAGAACAAAAAAATTTGGAAAAACCATTGGTAAGTCTTAGCTATCTTAGACTTGCACATTATTATAATAAAATTGACTGTATATAAATATCATCATTTATCTTGACAAGGCAATGCCAATATTTTGATTAGAATTTGACTTGAAATACTCAAAAAATTCCTATATTGAAAAAAAAAGCAAATAAAAGATATTGACTGATGAAAGTGAAATACCTGAGCTAACTTCCCCTTGTTTTTGACCCCAAATTAGGTTCGAGACTCCTTGATTGTTTGACAACTGTACAAATAAACCATTTCAGGGCATAAACAATTGTATCTAAAGCTTGAAAATGAAATGCAGATAAAAAAAGAGTAACGAAAGAGTATGCAAATGAAAGTCATGAAAGAGTATGCAAATTAGTCATCTATTTATTTTATTCCCACGTGGCTTTTAGGCCGAAATATTTGTAGAAATGCAATAAAAATCTGAAATTTAGACTGTAAAGAAGTACTACTCCAGATTGGCCCATGTACACGAGGTATTACTACGGACTACATGAAAATTATAATTTTCGCAAAGGGACATTCTCTATGCACAAGCTAATTAAGCCAAAGCAGTTTTATTAAATGTACTGAGACACATAGTATCAATACATACATATGTATCTACCTATAGACAAACTTAATATTTACGAATTTTTTTTAGTGGTTCGATTTGCATACTAAGTGCTCTCTCTGTACCTAGGCGTTGCTGTTAACGAAATTTGCAGTTATTTTTCACTGATATGTATACTAGTGACAGTATCTAAAATAAATCGCATGCCCTAATCGCCAAAACAAATTTCCGTGGACTAGTGTTGTTTGGAAGTATGTACGTACATACATACATACATATGTATGTGTGAAATGCAGTGGAAATATTTGTGGTTATTATAATAATTGCGCGTGCCACGGAGGCGTGGGAATTGAATACACGCCTGCCTAAATTTAATTTAACATACATACATTTATATACATAAGTATAGCATACTCGAACAACAATCGCGCCGCTTGCCACATCTATCATTTGTTGTGGTTCCACTCGCTCTGTTGTGAATCGGCAAACTGCAATTATTATTACTATTATTTACAATAAACGTAAATCTACCTATCATCTAAGTGCGTACTATTGTGTTTGTTGCAAGTACCAATGCATGCCTGCCGTAATGTTGAAAAATTGCATGTGGCAAGTATTTGGTGTTGGTTAGAGCGCTCAAATCAATTGGCAGCGTAAATGCTTCTACATACCATTAATTCGATATATGTATTGAATTGAGTAAGCGAATAGCGGCATCCATTTCGCTAATTAGGTTTGAGTGGTTGACTCGATGTCGATATGAGTGTGCAGTGGTATATGTGCGTTGTGAAGTATCTAATACTCAGTATTTATGTAGGTAGGTATTTATTGGAATGCATCATTCATGCATTTGCTAGGTAATATGCTGGCGAATGTGCGCTTTAGATTGAATTGAAAACAACTAAATACTCCCATCCATACACCTTACGAGTTCAATTTTACATATAAATAATATGTACAATTGTTGCTGCTACTTACATACTCGTACGTACCCTGTGCGGAAAATCTTTAGTTTTGAAATGGTGCATTTCTAGTACATCCATTTAGAACCACTACTAGTTCGCGATAAATCTCATTTGCATGCAAACAACTGACGCATTTAACACATTACTTTTTTTATAGTTCAGAACCAGTCCTGAATTCGACATATGGGATCTAGTTCGCTTTGCACCCCATTTTGTATTAGCAAACTATGAAAAAGCATCTGCGACGTGCAGACTGAAAGCGTATTTGAACGAAAAGCCCGCCAAGCAAAAATCTATTTAAAGTAAACAAGCCTCCCGCTGCATCTATTTTTCTATAGTTTTGAACCAGTTATAAATTCGTCATTTTAGATATAGATTTCTAAAATTGTTTTTTAAAAGTACCACATATCGCTGCTTTTGAACTGGTGGCGATCTAGTTACTATCGGACTGGTTCGTTTTTGGCGATAAAGATGTAGTACGGAACTACAAATTTCGTTCACCAGTTCGGAGTTTCCCTACAGGGTATGTGTACATACATCTGTTTGATGCGAAACAAACTTACAGTGTGTATATCTAATTATAATAAATAATAGATAATATATAGCTGCGAGTAAAATAATAGCAGTGAATTTCCGAATGATGCTGCTGGTTAATAACTTTTATTTAAAATATGGGTCGATCTGTATCAGAAGCCTCATAAATAATAGTTTCAAAGCTTGCACAAGGTTCACAAAAATTAATTAAACATAAAAAAAACTTTAATCAAAATGTAGATTTTTTTAAATTAGATTTCTTAGAAAGATTTGGAGTACGCAGTTTTGTCGCCCATTCAATTTTAGTATAATAAAAGTTTCAAGTCGCTAAAAATTACCGTTGAATTTTAAGACTTTTTTGTCGAGGCTTTCATATATGGAAAAATAAATTTGGTTCATGCGTTGTATGGAAGAAAATGAGCACAGCCTCGACAAAAAATCTAGGAATCAGGAAGCAAACTTTATAATCTCAGTTGCTTCGTTTGAGTGTGGTATTAAAAAAAAAACACTACATATTATTTCAAACTGTGGAATAGTACCACTATTTAAGGACTTCATCTATATTTCCTCATGGCTTAAATACATTTTTTCAACTACTCTAAAACTTTGAAAGACTAAGAATTCGCCGAAAGGAGTATCTAACTCTGAGTGAAGATCTCTCAAGTGGGCCACCCACAATTGGATGGTCAATATGTTTTCGCACAAATCACTTTATTCGGTTTACAACCATAAAAGAAAAATTAAATTTGAGCAATTTTGAAAAATTCGAATTTTCACAAGAGTTATTGTTATTAACTTTTTTTTGATGAATTCAGTAATTATTTATTATCCACTGATTCATAGCATATATCCTGCTGATTTTTTCCACGATAATAGTTAACTAGACATGCTTTACTGCCTGATTGTTTAAATTTTTCAAATAATCATTATTTTGTATAAAATTTTTAATTTTTATAAACACATGGAAATATTTAATATTTCTCTATCAGATTTTTTAATAAAAATGTACACAGAGCTATTGTTTACCTTTCACCAAAAGCTGGAGCAAATTCGCAGTTCCCTGGGGTACGTCCTTGTAACCGCAAGGTCCCTCATCGATGCAAGCACTTTGTGCAGTGGAGAAGGAACTGGCTTTAGCAGGCTGGGTACCCTTCGGGTCTGGTGACTACCCTTTTTTATGGATGCGCACCCTGCCATAGCCATAATTGACTACTTAGGTATCACAGCCTGTCAAGTATCTCCGCTGAGTGCGCGTCGACCGCTAGAGTGAGCTCAGTGGTGGGTCCTTTCTGTACCCTGTTGAGCTACCTACCCGCAGCCATTCATTCTGACCACCGACAAGGTGAAGGATACTGCCCACTGGAGGGGACACGGGGTTTGGGCATGTCAGTGGCATTCATTGCCACAATTTCCGCGCTCTTCCAAGGTTTCAGGGTTTGAGATACCTTGCGCAGCCACTCCAGCGTTTTGTGCGTCTCCGCAGCCAATTGACATCCATCCCGGGCGGATAGTGCAACCGCTAAACTTGGGCTTCACAGATCCCTTTCGCTGTCGCCTCACCTCTTCTAGGATGGCCACCTGAATGGACTGTAGTTGGTTAAAGGACCAAAGTTTTTTAGGGTAACCTATAGGGAGTAAACCTAACCTAACCCCATTTCCAATGTCGGCTTGATAGGTCGGCGCCTATGTGACATCGGCATAAGTTGCCTTGGCCCTAGGTTCCTTTGGTTCCATATGGGCCCTTTTGTCAGCTGGGCCTGGTTTCCGTTTTGGAGAGTTTTCTACCGGGGAAGATCGATTCCTCTAAAGCTTTGTGCCAGCCAGCAAAGCCAGTTCGGCCTTTTCTTTTGCCACCTCTGAGACTGCTGACTGTTGTCCTCTATTGGAGGGCATAGAGATTTTATTGTTTTTTTTTATCATTTATTTGTGTTTCTTCCATAGAACCCCACGAGTAAGGGGGAAGCGAGAGGTCATCCGAGGCAGATCCCGGTACCCAGGAAAGACTAAATAAAACCAGACGGCGCCCCGTGACTGGAGTACACCGTAAAAAGACACACTAACGTACGGCCATTCAGTGCGCAGGCACGGTCCGATTAACACCTGGACTTACGGATTTTATCCAGTTATTCTCTAGATCGGTCTTGAGCCACCGACAGAGCCCCTTATCCAGAACACTGCATCACGTGTGATAAGAGCACGAAGAACCTTGACCCCCAGATGCCAGATAATTTGTTTTCAACAATGGCAAAACAAGTGCATTGATAAGGCAGCATGTACATACATATATATCAGCTGTATAAATTTACATTGCCGGTAAAGAAAAGGTGCTAAAAAAAAAAAAAAGAAATGCTAATATTTGTACTACGCCGGCTTTGGAAGTGCCTGTCACTTTTACAGTCAGCCTTGGAGTATTTTATTTGTTGAATTTATGATTATATTGGAAAAGCTGTTTTGTGACTTATTTACAGGCAGAAATATTTGAGAATGTCACATTTTTTTTAGCCACATAGAAAGTCTGAAAAGACTTAAAAAAAGCACACAAAAAACGACGAAATTATGGCGTTTTGAGTTTTCTAGAAGCAATTAGCATATGTGAGGCAAACAAAATCGAAATGATTATTTATTAATACATTTTCATTGCAGTTTTTAACACAATCGGCCAGAGCAACTAACTTGCTTATCACGTTTTATTACAGCAACAATGTTGTGACTAATTGTGACTATAGTTGAATTAAATATTGCTTAGCCGAGATGGCTTGCTTTGCGAAATGCTAGGGGGAGATGAATGCGAATGATGAGAATTAGTTAATCTGGCAGTGCTTTGGCTGGAGGGTACTTAAAGGAAATTTGATTAAACAGATAGCGTAAAATGAGTGATTTGTAAGTAAGTGTTTTGAGCCCCGTAGCCCCCCCGCAAATTTTGAAATGTCGGATTTTAAGGCACTAAAAACTTACAAAGAGGCAAAATGAGCTTTGCAAAAAGGCAAACAAGGCATATATTTTTTTACTTTGTTATGTACTTTCTTTATGTACAATGTGCATGTACAATTAAAAATATAATAAAAAAAACATACAGTGGTCAAAAAGTTATAGCCGAACCACTTTTTGCCCAGTTTTAAGTTATTATTTTCGTTGTTATTTAATTTTGGTAATTTTTTTTTATAAAAATATAGTTTATTGTTTAACTAACCCCGTAAAAATCCAAGTTTCCAAATTTATGCAATATTAAAAAAAAAAAATTAAACAAACTTTCGTAAAAGTTTCGAGTTTTTTTTTAAATTCTAAAAACTCAATCATAGTTTTTAGTCATTTGAACTTGTACTTTATTCTACTACAACTGCATGCTCAGAATCTAATTAAAAAACTCGAAATTTTTACGAAAACTTGTTGAATTTTTTTTTTTTAATTGCATAAATTTTTAAGGCAGTGTCACTCGATTGGTGCATTTGTACACGTTAGTACATTTTTATATTTTGCTATTGGTACAAAACAAAAAAAAATGGGGATTTTTATTTGTAGTCAGAAGATTTGTACAATACAGCGATGTTCTATTGAAAAATTTCAACAATTTAATTTTCGTGATTGGGATAAGGAAAAATATTTGGGTATTCACAAAAAGGGGATGTTAAAGAATGAACTATAAAAAAACTAACCAAAATTAAATAACAACAAAAATGCTATTTTAAAATATCGAGAATCTTTATGACTTATGGGCCGTTATTTCAAAGCTAAGTATCGTAAATTTCAAAACGCTCATTATCGAAAATACACATTTATGTCGGAGTAAAGTAAAGTTTACAAAACCGCAGTAATGGTAATCAGCATACGAGGCAAACAAAAATCTTACCTCTTAAAACAGAAGAATGCTCTTGCTACGAGCAATTTATTGCTGTGCATATTGTTCGCAGCGGTAATCCAATGAGGCATGATGTGCAGCTATAGTATAATGCATTTTAGGGCAACTAATAACAATAACAACTCCTACCAATTGTGGTACTCATTCCAGCGCGTTGGGAGGCTGGCTCTGGAGAAGAAAGACTTCAAAAATGGCGAAGAACCACAGCATGGAAAAGGAGCACGAAAGCTGGCAAGCACGCTGGCAGCGGTAACAGTTGCTACAAAATTTATGATATTTTACTTTTTAGCTGTAAGTTTTAAGCTAACATTTTGCACATTATTTAACAACATAAATGCGGCAGCGGAAATTTACAATGTACGTGTGTCTAAGTAGGGCGGTGGTGGGCGGTGAGTATGCGAAGCGAAAGGGTGTTTTTGTGCGCAACAAAAACACAACAAAATGTTCTTGGCCGCGGCAAAGTTTACAACGTTGAAATAATGGCAATGGTATTTTATAACGCCAAGAAGCAGTTTGGCAGTTGCAAATATGGCAGCGGGTATGTATGTATGTGTGCGTGCCCAAGTGTGTGAAAAATGAGAGCTACGGTTATTTTTTGACCCCTAGCGCCTAGCCGCAATTTAAGTGGCTTTAATGAACTGACAAAGCGTGGCCATAATGTAACAAACCCTGCAGAAAAAAATTATTCAATTGATAAAAAATAACCGCTTGTAGTTGGCTTTTACGCAGGATTTCTATAATACATATATAATTTGTAGTTAGCAACAAAAAGCAAATTAAAAAAAGGAAGGAAAAAGGAAAAAAAGGAAAGCACACAAAAACAAAGAAAAGGAAGACGGAGTTCGAATATGGCACCACGTCCAAGCGGAATATGTAAACAAATATGAAATGTAATAGAAAAAAAAATTTTTTTTCCTATTCATATTTTAAGTCCAAAAGTAGTTAGTTACAAGTTAGTTACATCGAATGCAGAGGTAACCAGCCTTGCCTATTTCGCGGCCATCGCCATAGAAATACACATAGTTAGCTTTCGCCAAAGACAATATACATACTTTTAGCTCCTTCCTAATCAACTTTAAGTTAGCTTATAGTTAGATCCTACAGGGCACCTTCTCAGCGAGTTCACGGCGATCGAAACATGCAACCTTCTTAATGGCAGGAAGCAGCTGCGCGAAAGGAAGTGCTACTTGTGCTACTCATTTCCATTTATAGGCGATTTTCTAATTTTCTACACACAAAAATTCTAACCTCTTAGCGCTTTGATATTTTCAAGCATCGCCGGCATTAAATATGTTTTGGGCAGAGAGAAATTGACGCTTAACGGCTAGAAAATGAAATATTTATTGGTAGCTGTTTGCGTGTGCGCTAACTAAGTAGCGCGTTAATGAGCGAACAGTTGGCGAGAGTGTCACACAACACAACCATCCAAAGGCAAATTAATTTATTGTATACTTAAATATTTCATCAGCTGGAATGAAGTTGCTGATTTCACTAAAAAGTTGTTGCTGATTTCACTTATTTTCCAGAGCACTCGAAATACATACATACATACATACATATGTATATTTTAGTTCATTTTTACTGCGCTCATAAATTTTGATAAAATTTTAATTGCACAGCTAGAAGCTGATAGAGATGCCTTCTGAATATTTATGTATGTAGTACAACCAGATTAGGCAGGCAATTACTGGTGCAGGTGCGTACATATATCGTGTAAACGAAGTATTTGTCTACGTCTGTGATGCTTATTTGAGCAGATGTGTTTTAGCATTTGTGCGCTAATGGCGCCGTTTTACTATTTAAATATTTATTTACATATAAGCGATAACAGTAAAAATGATGAAAATGCTGCTACATAGTATATCTTTGCGTTAAGCCCTGCCAGTTTGGTTGTTTAACAATTTGTCATGGCCGTAAAGCCAAAGGCAGGAAATATGGAAGTTCAATTTGATAGTGTCTAGCGCGTTTTAAAGCGCGACGCTAAACTTTGTAAGCACGTCACGGGAGCGTACAAACGAATTTGAATGATTATCAAATGCGCAATATTCGCGCTCACGTGTTTTTTAAAACTTTTGTTTACATAAAAACATCAGCTTAGGGGTGGTGAAATTTCATTGCGATTAAGGAGAATTTTATATTCCTTATAGTAGGCATCGGGTTGCGTATACGCCCAGAAGAACCCTCATATTTTCGAAGTGGTGTTACTATGTTCAAACTGTTAATTTTTTATTAATTAGTTGAAGTTTAAAATCTAAAAAATTTTATACCAACTAATTTTGGCTGGTTGGTTTCAAAATTAATACATACAAGTTTTTTTTTCGAATCTCAAATTCCAATAGATTACAATGCTCATTATCGACTGTGTACAATTCATAAACACGGTAAACAGCATCCAAAAAAATTCAACTAATGAAACGCGGTAAAGAAGAATGATATACTTAATTTTCTCAAAGCAACTGTTCGTTTAAATACAAAATATCTTATTTATGAAATAAGAGCTTTAAGTACAAGATAAAAATAAAAAAAGGTAATGTATTGAACGCTGGTACCAAAAGAGTTAATAAAAACTTCTTAACATGAAATTAAGGGCTAAAACAGGTAATTTGTTGATTAAGAAGCCATATGCATAAGCTGGGTATATGATCCGGTGATCTCTCAACGCCTTTGCGATTCGACTAAAGAGACGCCATTGCTTTCGTTTATTTAGTGCGATGCTGTTATCAGAAGACGTGTCTGGATTTGGCCTTTTTGCATTATTTTCTTAGTATTTGAAAGATCGAGTGTGAGCAAAATTGCGTCACCTATTGCGCTGATATCTTTTTGCCTCTTCAAATTCTCAAAATGTGAGACACCTACAGTTTCATTTTCCGTTTGTCTACTTAATATGATTTTATGGGTCTTATCGACTATTTCTGGTATGACGACCTCGTCTGGATGATCTGAGCGTTTGGTAACTTGTGCTGCTACGACCATAACTGCATTTAGTAAAGCTTTTGCATAAATATTGGAGGTTGGGATAACCGGTGGAGTGGCCTTTAAAATATCTATGTGCAAAATAAAGACATCTTAGAAAACAAAAAAATTAAAATAAACAATTTAGGCGTTCCTACATAAATTTGAAAAAGTTAAATTCCTTTTTAAAAATGGCGAAAATTCGACAAAACTTTGACTTTGACCAGCAATAAATAACTCAGCGAGCTTGTGAATTTTTATGAAGAAGTTAGAATAGAATTTAAAATTTTGCCGATTTTGTTTTTAACTTTTCAATTTTCGTGTATGCCTCTAGTTTGAACGTAGAACAAACAAAAGTGTGCCCTATATAAATTTTAGATTTTGATATTTTAAGGACCACATTTGTGCAGAGCCTACATGGTATGTACTAGTGCGATTATGTTACAAAGTGTATGCTTAGACATAGCATGTATGTATGTATGCACAAGTATATTGGTTTAAATTTTTAATTTATAAACATATATATTTATACATAAGTAGCAACATTCAGACTTACCCTTTCACACGTAATTTTATCCGTAATAGAATCTGATTAACGCTGATCTGCTCGTTTATGCTATGCGAATAAACTCTGTATGTGTTGTGTATGTAGTAAATACGTTTGATTTATGTATGTAATATTCGCTTGTAGTCTAGATGCAGTGGCATCCAAGTGTATGCATACTATGCATGTATATGTGTGTGTATGTATATTGAATACGTTGAGTAGGTGGTTGTTGCTATTGGCACTTTCACACGTATTTCCCTTCTCCTTTGTCAGCTTAAATAGTTTAAAACTTTGTTTTTGTGTCTAATATACCGTTGCTTATTAAGTTAATCACTTGAAATAATATTCGTGGCATACAAATTGTGAGACTTTCTTCGTTTAGCCAGCCAGCAGCGTCACTTTAATTAAGTAGTTTAAATAGTTTGCGAGTACGCGAGTTGAAAACTGTAATTAAGAAGAGAAACAATTTAGTGAAATTAATATTTAAAAAGTCTTTGCATTCTCAGAAATCAATTTGAAGAAAATCGTGTTGTTTCCACAATTAATTGTAGGCATTTAATTGATATTTGTACGATGTATGAGCAATGGGGGTTTTCCTATATGTAATTATTAAGATGACTGGCATTCCTGCCGATAAAAATATGTGAGAATTTTGATGAAATTTTCTCTATGGATTCTTACTTCAAAAGCTTATAGTCTAAAATATACGAGAATTTATGATTTTTTTATTCATTTATTTCAAATCTTTGAATAAGGCATTGAAGGTTGTATTTAACTTCGCACAAGTACGAAGTATAGCAAAATTGGCACCATAATTGGTATTGAAATGAATGCAATTACATATATCTAGAAGGGAGGGGCAATTAATCGACCCATTTACTCGTATGAGTTTGACAACAAAAGAGCAGTCTAAAAAAGATCTCTTCTTTTCAAGGGTATCCAGGCTTATTAGCAGACACCGAGAGTGAAAAAGACAGAAAAGTTTAAAGATCGGAGAGCAAACCGAAGAAAACCTTTTTGAACATGCACTAAGCGATGGGAAAGAGCCTTACTGTACGGCCTCCAGATAAAAGATGCGTATTCTAACTTCGATCTGACAAACGTACAAAACAGAACTTTATGTGTGTAAGGATTTGTGAATGCTGAACAATTTCGTCGAATAAATGCTAACTTTGAGAATGAACGTGAAAGAACATAATCGACGTGGCCATTGAAAGTTAACTTGGAATCAAATACAACGCCAAGGTCTTTCGTTTCAGCTACGGATTGTAAAGCTATAAGTATTTATGTGTTTAAAAAAACGTCACATTAAAGCATTTATTAATGTTAAGCGTCAACTGATTTTTACAATACCAACCATGAAGTGTTTCACTCAGTTGGGGTCAATGTGACAATATCGAACTTAACCTTATGAATTTTGAGCAAGAAATACCAATTACAATGGATCACAAATTTGTTTTTTTTTGTTGTCTCCGGATACCACAATCCAATTCCTATCTAAAATCCCTCGTTTACTCTGAAAATCGAGTTAATTTTTTATAAGCATAAGTTTCCGAGATATTTCAAATTTACCGTTATTCAGCTTAAAAATGTAGTTCCTGCGAATCAACTTCACAATTTCAATTCGAAATACGTCAAATCTAAGTTAACAAAATTCACCACAAACCGTATATGCAACACTTTTCGCTAGGCCTGATAGTTTCTGAGCAATGGTGCATGGCGTATGAGTAACATTCTATTCTGTACAAAAAAAAAATATTTGCGCATTTTCGTTATTAACCAACTTCCAAAAAAGCAGGAGGTTATCAGTTCGTAGAAATATTTTATTTATATTTTTATTTATTTTTTATTTGTATTTTTTTATGTACCGCATAACTTTGGACTACGCCGCCACATTTCGGATTAAGACTACGTGATTAAGTGAAACAATTTTTTTCGCTGAATAACAGTAAATTCTAAATATCTCGAAAGCTTAGCTCGGTGAGGTTTGGAAAATATGTTTAAATTTTTGTAATAAAAGTAATAAAAATTTCAAATTGGGTTTGCTGAAACCACCTCATTTGCGTCCTATCCACCGAATTAGTGCCAAATATTTACCTTTTGTTAGGAAATCTCTAAAACAATTTTTTGTAAATCGCATCTTGTGAGACAAAAAAGGCAAAATATACCCGATGCTTTTTGAGCACTTCTGAAAAAGACAGCGAATAGTTCGGAATTGTTTCGCAAAAACCCTGATGAAACAATTAAAAGAAGCCCGACACGTCGCGACAAGATACCGAAAGTTCCCGAAGCATTTCGTAAAATTGGAAACTAACGGAATTCAGGGAATAAATTCCGAAAACGAATATTAAAAAAATTTTGAAAATTGGCGGAGTACTCCGAAGAAAAATCGAAAACACAAACAAAAAATATACAGACATTTATTTGAAAATTCGCCAAAATATATCAAAAAAATTTTAAAAAGTTTCGAATAAATTAGAAAATCTCAAATAATTTCAGTTTGTCAATCAAAAAAAAAAAAAAACAGGTAATTCTTGCTCTCTATATAAAATATAAGAATCATATTTCTCAATGAAACAGGATATTAAGAGTACCCTGATTTAATTGCAAAGTATAAATTCAAAGAGATAGATGTAATGAGCTCTGTATTTTAATAGATCAAATAAGTATCGATTCCATTTACCTGAATCAGAGAGGCGCCTTCAACCCCTTCTTCTAATACATGTAACTATCAAATTGATACTCGATACTCGATACATATATACATATGTACGTATTTATATTTCGATGCAAAATAAAACGAAAAGCACAATCAAAAATCGGAATGAAAGTTTACGACTGCAACAAATTGGCTGGAAAATGTAATTTAATTCTGTTGAAACCTGACATTGTATTCCACTGAGATGGTGAATGAAAAGTAGATATTATTTATTGATGGACGTATGTATGTATGTATGAATTTATATCGATATGCAATAGCAGTGGGGCATCCGATAGCAGAAATTTGTCAAATTTGTGTGCAGCAATCAACTTTTGTAATTTCCAACTAATTTTATCAAATATCTAACATACTACATACTTAAACAATGAGAGTGAGTATGATGTATGTAATTGCATTTGATTGTGCAAATATTGTCAACAAAAAGACATTCTAATTGGACGTGCAAAGTTGAACTATCAAAATAATAAATCAACAATTGAATATTCATGTAACGAATTTATACGCATGCAAAGAACAATACTTGTACATACATACACACTTACACACACACACATATACATATATATATAGGTATTTAAAGTGTGATGAGCAAAATGTCAAAATGCAAAATTGCAATGATAATTATTTACATGCATGCATGCACGTATACATATATGCGTATAGCTGTTTAGGTGCAGCTTCCATTCATCGCAAATCAAATCGTTAAGCAATGACTTTCTTTGATACATATTTAGCGATTATTTACGCCCCCGGCTGAGATACTCAGTCATTGCAACAATTATCTTGAATATGTATGTAGGTAAATACATACATACATAAGTGCATACGTACGTATGTACGTGCATAGCAGCATGTTACTGTCAACAGTTGTTGTGTTTACAAATGTCTTTGCTGTCGTTGTTATGCGTCGTCACTTGTCGACAATATGACGTGATCATATGTGCTATGTGTATATCGCATACACGCTGGTTTATTTGCATACATAAATATAATAAATAGCTGCCGGTTTATTTTTGCAAGCGAGCAACAAAAGAATGCTCGACTCGGGTAAAATTTCCTTTTAGCTACTCAAGCAACCCTGCTGGTAGCTGGCAAGAAAAACATGTGATTAGTTTAACGGGATTTAGACACAAGAACAATAGAAATTAGTAAATATGCAAGGTATTTGCGTAATAAATATACTTATTTAAAATATAAATCATGTATGTATATACGAAAACAAAAATTTCCCTCTCCACTTTCTTATTAAAAATTCACAATAGAGCAGTTTTTTCACTTGACAACACTACTCCTCAGGTCGCGTATGTTTTAACCGACCTGACTGAACTCGGATAAATAGCCTAGTTTGTGTTGTTGCTTTGCGTGTATTTCCTCATTTAAGCGAGTGTTCTTTTGTAGCTCAGTTGCAAAAGAATGGGCCTAATATATACATAAGTACTTACTATATTTGTATGTATGCATGTGCAACAAAAATTCCTATGGACATTTCCAACATGTCGAGCGTGAAAATCGTACGCATTCAAATTGAAAAAAAAAAACCGTAATCTAAGGTATTGTTTTGTTTATAAATTAGTACTTTCATGGAATCATGCCGAAGTAAGTTCCTTTAATAAATTCGTAAATTCCAATTAATAAATGCACATGTCGTTAGTTAGAATGGAAAGGGCGTATCTCACATCTTCGCTTAAATGCAAAAAAGCCACAACAATGTAACTAATGTTGGGACCTTTCCCATACTAGGAATACTAACGATATATCTGTAAGAATTAGTTTAATTTTTTTAAAACTATCAATTTGCCGAATGACTTTGTATCGGCTCGCCGACGAACTCGCGATCGCATGAAAAGCCGGCAGACCGCAAAAACAACTCGTATGCAGTACTAAACTAAAATTTTAATACATTAACTTAATACTACACCTCGTTTCAAAATAAAAGCTCACCACATATAGACAAATTTTAATAATAATTTTTTTTTCATATTCAATATCTGTTTTTTTTCTATAAAAATTTAGTTCATTCTTTAACAAAAACTAAGTACATATATGAATCCAATTTAAAACTGTGTGCAATAATAAAAAAAAAAAATCAGCAAATTTTCTTAAAAACATGGGTAAAAACATCGATGTTTTAATTCGATACATCAAACTACCATCGATGTAATTTTTTGAAACATCGATGGTTTCATTGTGGCTTACAACCCTATGCTGAAGTGGAGTTTGTGAAATTTTTCGTTATGAAGACAAACAAAAATTGTTTTCGAGGCCAACAAATCAAACTGATTTTTCAGAAATGAGTTTTTTTGCGGTTTACTTTAAAACTCCTTAATTTGAACCGACAAAATTCGTTGGCTGTTTTCTAAATAATCATACAAAGTACACTGAGAAAGTCTTCAGAATCGGTGCTGTATAATATACAGTTATTGTTCAGGTTGTAGGCAGCTAAAACCAATAAATTTTGTTAGCGGTTTACATAACGATCATAAACAGCAATGAAAATTACTTAGACCGGTTCGTTATAAGGAAATATCTTCTATGCCAGTACATATATAGTGAATATAGAGTGAATATAAAAACTTAGTTTATTTAGCTCCCAAACAGCAAATTTCAATTGCAGTAATCGGTTGAAGTGGAATTTTTCGATGTTTATGAAAGGTATGAAGCCTTCGGCATAGCCGAAGACAGAACTTTCCTTACTTATTTTAATTAAATTATAGTCGCTGATAAGTAAAAACTCGCAGCTATTTACAATCGCATAGTTTCTAATGCATTTGTTTTTACTCTTTGTACCCTCAGAAGGATTTTTGTTGAGGTTGTTGCATGAAGCCTCTCTTTAAGAAACCATGTAATTTTATTAAATTTTCATATTTTGTCTGCGTTGGAGCTTCTGGTGGAAATGCCCATACGTGAGTGTTTGCACTCACAAACTGTGCAACTGTGAAAGGGAGAGTTACTCATTATAACTATATATTTAGATACATATATGTACGTACGTATGATCAGCAGCTATGTTATTAGCTCTGGCAGCTCGACAGCTACTGGAACTGATATCTGCACTAAAATATTCTACTTACACAACGCAGGAGTCATAAATACTCTGCTCCATAGTCACTCACAATGCAATGGAGGAGCTATTCCATTTAAATGAAATTTCAGGATTGTATGCTTTACTTGCAAAATCTATTAACTCCGATTTTTGAAAAATCTGAAATTTCGGTGTCAAAGCACTTGGTAGTCACAACTTATTATATGCATAATAACTTTATATAAAATTTTATAATATATAGTGTTTCCAATAAAGTTCTTTATTTGAATTTCTAATATAAAGGTGCATTTTTTAATTTCTGTCAACTTTTTGTTTCTCGAGTTGATCGATTTGGTAATTGAGGCGCCCCATTAACATTTCATTTCTAATTAAGTAATTAGTCGGCAAAGCTTTTAGCATATTTGTACCATTGATTTGGGCTTAAATTGACGAAATATTTGCTGTTGAAGTGAAGCCAAATAACTTGCTTTGCAACTAGAAATATTTATTTAGCATTTGCAATGAAATCTAGTATTTTTTTGACATTCATCTAATAATTTATGTGTAGAAATTCTTGCCTTAATTCAAAAGACAAATGCGCAAATTTTCTCATTAAAAGGAGATTATAAAGAAGAATCTACAGTAGAATCGCGATAAATCGAATACTGTTGATTTAAATGTCTAAATAGTATCACATTGTCAGGTTTTCTCGTGTGACTTGGCACGCTACATATGTATGTTTTCCAAAATTATTTGGTCGAGACTTGCATTGAAAAAATTGCTTGAACGTAGTTTGGCCATCAATGCAGACGTGTTAACCTCTACAGCTTCACTTAGTTTCTTCCAAATAATTCATGTCCTTGAGGCTTAAAATATCTTCGATGGAGGCCTATTCTCCGTGGAAAATAGTGAAGCTCATCCAATCTATCTTTGATATATGTAGACCTGATCGACCACAATACATATGTAGGCCCGGGCGGACTTCTCGTAACACTGAAAACACATTGACGTCTAGACCTCTGTCAGCCTGCAACTCCTGCCACACCCCACCGTATCAAATCGGCACTCGTTTCTCTTAAGCCGTAGGATTTAAGTGCTTCCAGCGGATACATACTAACGGTAAGTTTAGTGCCTCAAAAGTCAGTTGCTTTTTGAATTATGGTAAGCAGACTTCTGACACTATTGATTGAGAATCTACTCCAATGCTTTACAGATGCATAGCTGATAATAAATTTGACCATGGAGATGTATATCCATAGGTTTCGTCTAGGTCGAAGACCCCCACGACTTGTGAAATACGTTACCACTAAAAGCGATTACCGAATATGTATACCAATGTCAACTGTTACAATCTACATACAGATGTATGTAAGTACAAAGGTATGCATACTATCGTGATTGGAATGCATTTTAAGGCCATAATAAAACTACTGCAGAAGAGCACTCAAAATTCCAACAATAGGCATATGAAATATGCAGTGCATAGACACTTAAGTAAGTATGTATTTAAGTAGTGCTTAGCCGCAGACATACATACATACTACATATGTATGTACAAACATACGTACTCCCATACGTACATATATTTGAATTGAAACATAAATTTATGCTATGTTATCTACATCGCATTTGCATACCGACACTTAATTATTTGTAAACTCGTTTTGTTTATTTTAGATTTTACGAATATGTCGCATTAAACAAATAAAGTTTGTTTACACAAAATGGAATGAATATTTGATTCAGTTATTCCAGTAGAACTATTTAATATTATTTTTACATTCAAATGTATGTAAATCGTTTAGATAAACCAGACAAGAATTAATAGGAATATTGAATAATTATTATTTATACATTGATACAATTTGATAGAATTTCCATTATAGAAGCCAGTTACATATTGACAGTTTAAGTTTTAAAATGTCTATTAACAAGTAATTAAAAAAAAAATTTAAGGACCAGCTTTTATAATTGGGGGTAATAGTAAAAAGAAAAGTCGATCCCCTGCATTGTGTTAATGCTAAATTTTTTTGTAGAGTTATTTCCTTACATTTATGTAATATAAGTACACACATACGTTCTAAATATATTTCTACTCCTGTGCTCTACCTACTGGTAAAAATAACATAACTTTGTTTGCAGAGCATTCTGAATAGTAGAGAAATCCTAAAGAATTCGTAAAGAAATAATTATTTTCTTTACCTATTTTTTGCAGAAATTTCTAAGAAGAAATGCACTGTGCACGAAACGGTAAAGATTTGCAAATAATGCTGTGATGTGAAGATTTTTCTTAAAATCATTTCCGGTTTTTCTTTGAGAAATCGTATAGAAATTTCTTTACGAATTTGTGTGCGCCGGGTACTTTGACTTGTAGAGTAATTACTATATACAATTACAAAAACAGCAACATACTGTGCTAAACTTTTTTTTAAAACGAATAAATATTAAATAAGCAAAAGAAAAATAGTCAAATTTGGTCAAAATGTCACTTTATTTAATCAGCTGACCACAAGGGTACGTACGTGTGCATTAGGAATGTTAATTCCGGGATTCTAGGAACCCGGCCTTTTTAAGGTCCCAAAAATTTCGGTATTATTTGCCAAGAGGGATTTGTAATTTACACTGATAGCAATAATAGAAACTCCTTTCTAATTAATATTTTTTATAACTGTCTAGCTCATTAGCATACATACAGCACCGCACTATAGTTAATTTAAAACTCAAATATCAACATATTCCCGAAACCATGGGCCAAATATTGTAAACTAGCCTTTTAAGGTTTTCACCCTCGTGTAAGTAATTCCAAAATGATCTAAAAAAAATTCAGTGAAATGTGCTTAGAGAAGACGTATGGGTATCAAGTTAAAGAGGAAATTCTGTAGAATTTAAACAGATTTAAGTAAGATAGCAAGTATTGAAAATGTCCTTTTAAAATTTTATCCTTGAAATTTCGCAATATTTGTTTTTGAAAAAATTAATAAATAATTAATTAAATTAAGGACTTATATAAACTCGATAGCACCGTCGAATTTCGTCCTTCTAACTTCATCAGCTTAAAAAATTACCTATTCGTTCTTGTGAATCCAAAAACTCTAAATTTTTTTGAATTAATTAAGAGAAAAAATAAAAACCCAACTTTCAATAAAAAAAGTAGGTTTCAAACTCATTTATTTATTATTTATTTTATGGTAGGAGAGCTGCCCAAACAATAAAGAAGCAGTTTTTGCGATTTAAGTTATTGTGAAGTAATGAATATCTAACTCCCGGGACTAATTCCGGGATCCCGGGATTGTTGTGATAACCGTGATACCGTAAATCCCCGGATCGGAAAAAGCTGAAAAATTAACATCCCTAGGGTGTATGCATGTAAAATATTATTAAAAGTTCACTTACTGTATATTTGTATTGCGTTGACTGGATGGCAGGAATCCCTTCAATTGAATTTTATACTAACTCTTAATTGCTTGAAAGTATTGCAATTGAATCGCGCACGTATTCGAATCAATTATAAGAAAGCCTTTATCCGGTTAAGTAAAAATATTTTATTTGAAACGATTTTGTATTAACAATTAAGACGAAAATTGTCGTCAATTCAATAATCACACGAATAGATAGGATGGAGCGCGTTGCGAAATAATTTGTTTCAATTTCTACGATCGCGTCACGTCACTCTCGACCGGGCGACGATCTTTTAATAAGTGCCCAATCTAAACGCTTTATTAATTTTATATAGCGCCAACGCGACACCGCGACATTGCTCATTGTCTTTGAGCACACATCCGATCTAAGATATTCCAATACATACATACATAGAAAAACACATGGATATGTATACAATAGGTGCACGTGTCCGGATGAGTACAGCTGATTACAGTAGCGCTCGCATACACCCACAAATAGGCGTCTGTCTGCACGCTCATCCGTCGATCTATTCGTTGAGCCGTCGATGGCAACTTCGGGCTTTGAAGAGATCTCGAAAGGAATGCTTAACTTTTTGAGTGTCATTTAGGCGCTTCGATCTAAATTTGTTGCTCAAATGTTTTTCGGTTTCATTTGATTTTATTTTAATTTAATTATTAAACATGGAACAAAGTATGATTGAGTGAAGCTTGTGCTCTTGCGTTGTTCTTAAGCTTATGCATATCTGTACATATGTTCATTTGTAGTATGTAGGTGTATGTAGCTTTAAGTATCGTCGGGCAAATAGGAGACTTTTTACGCTCTTTATTTGAATTAACTAGATGTGATGCTTTTCTCACCTAGGGTGCTGATGGGATCGGATGAATTGACACAGGGCCAAGAGAAATGTTAGTTGACAAGAATCGTCACCTGAAATGCAAAAGGGCGTAACAAACATCGTCGCTGACATTAAAAAAGTCCTAACTAATAAAAAATTCAAAATCCAATTTTTGATTGATATGATGGCTTTCATCGAATTTCAACTCCCACATCATTTAATGAAAAAAAATATAAAAATTTTTAGTCACGATTTTTTGACATTTTAGTTACGATGTTGTTACGTCTTTTTGCATTTCAGGTGACGATCTGTACGATTGTACTTGTGGATTTGCAAAGGCACAGGTGTTTCAGAAAGTCGTTTTGCTGTTTAGATTTTTGTTGGTTTTCCGAATAAGAACAAATATTGTTTTAACATTGAGACTGCAGGGGCTATAAACTGATATAAGAGTAATTAGTTGCAAGTGAATTCTTATACTTTAGTTATGTACATACATATGTATGTATATGTATAGATAAATGTTACTTAGAATTTAAAGAAAGAATAAATCTTCTTATTTATAAGTATAGATAAATGTTACTTAGAATTTAAAGAAAGAATAAATCTTCTTATTTGTCGGGAGAGAAAAAAATTTTAGCTATAAAATACATTTGGTATCTCTTTGAGGAGGCCCATAAAAATGGAATTATATCTTTTAAAACCGTTTTGCAAAAGTACTTAAATCTGAAAGGGTTAAATGTATTTCATAAAAGCACGAATGCGTCGGAAAAACTCAAATGAATTAAAAAAAGCAAACGAAGCTTAAATGCACTTCAGGACTTCCCCGCATTTACAAAAAAAATGTACTTTAGGAAAGTTTAAATTGGTTTCATAACATCTTAAATTAGTTTCAAAACGATCAAATGAGTTTGAAAAAAACTGGAACGATATTGAAAAAAGCCCAAAGGATTAAAAAAAAAAAAAATTAAATGTATTTCAGAAAATCTGAAAAGTATCTCAGAAAAGCTCGAAAGATAAGGAAAGCGCGGACAAACTAAAAAACCTAAAATTATATTCAGGGAAGTATAAACGAGTTTCGCTCAATTGAGTTTCAGTAAAGCCGCATATATTTGAGAAGAGTACAAATAAGTTTCAGAAAAGCTCAATCGCATTTCAGAAAAGTTCATAGGTATCCATCTTAGAAAATAGAAAATTAATTTCAGAAAAGCTTAAACAAATCCGAGAATGGTTTAATGTACATGCATACATACATATGTATATCAGAATAGTTTGTGAACTAATAACCGCATATCTTTACAGAGAATTTTCAGAAAAAAATTGAGGCACTATCTGAGTACCTTACTACAATTGAACTAATGATGCTGGGAGTAAACTCTACTCCTACCAATGAGATTGTGAACAGTGTCACCTTCAACGATTTTTCGTTCATTTATTTTTGTTATTTTACACTTGTGATGCTTTGATATGTTATATTAAACCTATGAATGTATATGTAAGTGTTAGAACCCAATATAGAAACGCAGGTTTTAATAAAACATTAGCTACACCTTTTCACATTGAATAGTTAAAAATAAGCGAAACTGTTTGTCAAGCAAACAAGTGCGCAACTAACACTATACAACACAATAAAAGAGAACAATTTTCTGACAGCGGATTTTGATGGATGGGGCTGAAAATCAATATCCGTGTTTCAGAGTTTGGAAAGTTTACGTCTGAGTTTGTTTAAGGGGGGAAAGGGTGGGCACATAATAAATAATAATAACATGCACATGTTTTATGTATAACGGGCTAAAATGTTTGGGAAAAGTACTTAAAATTAAATTCTGTTAAAAGCCCTTAAACACACCAAAGCTCAAAATTCATCTTAAATCCTAGTCTACACTTAAAGGGTTCGTTTGTATGGAATTTTTATTTTTTTTTTGCCAAAAAAAAAAACCAGAGATAAACTTTCAAAACTCCGACGCACGTATATTGTGTTTCTGACCCCGTTTTCAGAAATTGTTATTTTGGTAAAAATATAATTTTGTTGTACAGTGTAATTATTGGTAAGTGGAGGGAGAAAAACAAAATGATCGAGAGGAAAATTTCCAAAATACCTACGTATGTACATATCTCCATGCGTCAATACCAAATAGTCAATATGCATAAGATGAAACAATATAGAATTAATAAAACATTGCCACTGCGGTGTTAATTTTGCACGCAAGTCCGAATGCCGAGCTACACATGAGAGTAGCCAGCTACATATTTAAGCGTAGTTGTGGTCATTAATGAAAAACCGATTCTATTGTAATTTTACTTCTATGCAAATAAATAAATGTAAAGAAATCTTTACAGCATAATGCATTTTTTACCAACTTATGACGCAAAGCGTCTTGTGTATTTAGTACACTTAAAGCTTATTCAATTGACAGTAAATTAAAGTTGATCTAGACCCAAGGGAGTGAAATAGGCGCCATAGCTGGTTGAAGAAATAATTGATTGCACCGGAGAGATGAATTCGGTGTAAGCTAGGAATGTTAATCCTTTTTTAAGTCCCGAAAATCCCGCGATTATTTATTTGGAATCCCGGGATTTACACTGGTGGCAATAATAGAAACGCTCCTTGTAGACCAGTTTTGGCTATGCTTCTTTTGTTTATTTAATGTTTAACACTGTTTTTTATAAATGTGTAGCTCAATATACATATGTACATATCGAGCCCTAACCGCCAAAATAACGTAAGCGACATTTTTTTCAAAATTTTCTTTTTGATGCAGAAATATTCCTAGAGCATCTAGTAGATACATTTCTGCATCTGCATCAAAAAGAAAATTTTGAAAAAAATGTCGCTTACGTTATTTTGGCGGTTAGGGCTCGATATAATACCTTGCGGCAGGCAATATTGCCGCAAAAATCGGGAACGCAAAAATCGAAAAAATTACCATTCCTAGTGTAGCCTATATACGCACATACATAATGACCCATTCATAAAAAACATACCTACATATACATTTAAATGTCTATAAATGCCATAATTGTTTTTTGAAGGGCGAAAAGGCATTTTTTTGCTCATTTGGCATATCAAACAGCTGCTTTGTGTTGTGCAATCGAGAACTGTGTTTAAGCAAAATATGTAAGTTATATACCTAGCTACATAGTTATGTATCTATGTATGCATGTTGAATTGAAAAATTATTTGCTCTTGCATTACTGAATAACTAGTTAGATGATAAATATGTTAAAGGCCTTATTCGAAAACAATAAAATATTTTAAACAATTGTATTCGCATAAAGAATTTTATACTTAGTACATGAAGCACTCCAAAGCTATTTAATGTATGTATTTTTATGAGCTTGGTTGTAAAAGTCAAGAGCAGATGGTATTGTGTTCCATTGTACAAATATTACTAATTAAAACGTTTATATATGGGCAAATATATGGAACCGTGCTATCCAATGCTAAAAAAAACGTAAATTTTTAAATTTAATGCGCTGAAATAAATTACACATCAAATTGTTTGAAACGCATTGAGGAAACATTAAATTCGTGTGTGATAAATTTTTCTGAAATGCTTATCAGTAAAAAAACTAGCGATATTTTTAGAGGGCGTGGGTTTTGTCCGATTTTAAAAATTTTCAAAACGGTATTTAAGGATGTCAGGCGTAATGTGTACATCAAATTTCGTAAAGATTGGTGCTGTGGTTGTCGAGATATGTACACATATTTGACATATAAGGGCGCGCTGTGCAAATTTCCATCCAAGATCCATTGAAAATACAACTTTTGAGTGAATATTTAAGAATTTGTTAGCCGCACTGCCCAAATATCTGAAAGTTCTTTATATACACACATATAATTTCACGGCCGTATTTTAGACAAAAATTATTTTATGTATTTAGCACTTTCAACGAACTTTATGAACAGGCCTGGGCGACGCCGACTGCGCAGTACCCTCGAGGTAACGTCGCGTGTTCGTACACACGAAGTTAAATGCGTAAATTAATCACTGTTTCTTAAAGCGCAGTTAGTCAACGACGTAGCGTAAACGTAGGTTGACGTACTTAACAGCATATCAAATTTACTATTGATAGAGAGAGAGAGAGAAGCAACGGCGACGTCACCGCCATGCGGTGGTAAGTTTTCGTTAGGCTTTGGTTTCCTCGAAAAGCGGTGCCGTAATATTACGACCGTATCATACCGAACGCTATTCTTAAGGCTTATAGCGGTACCGCTCTTATGTAAAGCTAAATGGACGTAATGCAGCTTTGCGCTTTTATGTTGTTAGGCATTCATTGCTTTCACAAAGTTTATTAGGACTTCATCCTCTTCGGCCATCCATGCACTTTCCACTTTATTATTCAAAATTCATAGAAATGTATATTTAATGCTTTTATTTTGGTCAAAAGAATTGTAAACAAATTTTCTAATACACCTCTACAAATATGAAGTTACCAAAAAACGTCGTTAAATATTTATACACCGTCACTGTTCGTGTCAGAAATATTACGGTGCCGTCAAATTACATTAAGGTGTGTATTGCCGTCATCTTAGTTGACACCTTGCAATATTTACTTGGCAACGTAGAGTTGCGGTAGGTAAGGTAGATCGTGTCTGCGTCAACCTACGTCTACGCTACGTCGTTGACTGTTTGAGATTTTAATGAATCACTTCAAATTCAATACGCTAAATTACACTTTATTTTCGCCTTCAATTTCGTGTATACGAACACGCGGCGCTACCCCGAGGGTACTGCGCAGTCGGCGTCGCCCAGGCATCTTTATGAATAATGCTAGATGCCAACGTGTTATGTTTTGGTCTGTCAGTGTGCCCTAAAAAAGGGGAAATTTTAAGCCATTCACTCAAAGATCTATTCAGACAATAAATGTTATATTATTTTTGTTATTTTATGGTCTTATAACAATTATATTCAACAAATTTATTTGAGCTTGAGGCCGTTTTTAATGAAAATCTATTGTGGAAAAGCAACAATAATTTTGAAAAAGTAGTTTTTATGCAAAAAACAAAACCGACTTCAAATCTCATGTAAAAATTTAAGATTATCGTTAATTGCTTCACGATAAAATTATCAGATCTAAACCAAATTGGTATGGGGCCACCCTTCAGGTACCACCTTTCCGACAAAAAAGAATTATCGAAATCGGTTAACGTGGTAACATACATAAAATAAAAAAAAATAGTTTTTCATTAAAAACGGCCTCAAGCTCAATAAAAATTGTTGAATATAATTGTTATTCGGCCATAAATAACAAAAACAAATAACTAAGGGACGAGCACATATAAAAGTTAAATATTCTAAAAACAAAATTCTTAACAAAAAACCAACAACCACATGATCAAGTTTAAATAGCACTGCCCTGTCTCTGCCCAAGAAAAATTGAATAAACATTTTGAATAGAAAATTCTGAAAAAATTTATTTTCCATAGATTTTATACACGAAATTTTTTTATATCTTTATTTTTGATCGTAATACAATTACAATTTAAATGGTTGGCCAGGTTCAACATAGTATCAATGCTAAACAACTATTTAGGTTACGTTTGGTTTAAGTGCATTAAAAATTATTACCAGTTAAATTTACTGTTGCCGGATTTGAAAAATGTATTAGGGAATTTTGATTAAAAATACAAAATCAGCCTTATCATGGGTTTCATATTCCTCAAACTGGTTCTCTTTTCACTTTTCGTTTCCGTGTATTCACTACGGGCGGATGAAAAAATTTCGGGCGAAACTCACGATAATGAGAATATTTGGCGCGTATATTTCTTTTGCGAATATGGTTCGATTGATTCGAAGATAGTTTAAATTTTTCGATATTGTACTTTCGGTATTTGTAAACCATTCGCCGAACAGAAATGAAATGAGTTAATAGTAAAAATAAATATTTGTAAAGCAAGCTTCTTAAATATGAACGAAGCCGGACCATAAATACTTGTTTTCCGGGAAGTTGGTCAAAAATTGATTGCAAGATTTTCCCCAAACAAACATATCTACATACAGAGCAAGTTAAATAAAGGCTTGTAAAATTAGCTCACGCGACCACAATTCACAAAGATTGGCGATTGTACTGCTACAAATCAAAAATCTCAGCAAAGCGCTTAAGTTGTTGAATAGCTTTGAGTTGTGCAGGTGTTAAAGTCAAATTACTAGCGTTAAATCAACAATCAGAACCCCTGAGCTCATTGCTTTATGGCAAATTACCACAATAAGGACAAATCTTGATGAATGCCCACAAATGCAGTGATTAGACGGCTAAGGGATTTCATCTCAAATAAGTCTATGTATACTGGATTTATGTAGACCAACGATACTCGCCCATTTTGAACTTGCCACCAAATATGCTATACAGATTCACCATCGAACCAGATCAGTAAATGAAGAAAAAAAGGTATTTAAATTTATTTCGTGGGCAACTATGCCCTATGGAAAATTGCAAGAACATCGTCACGGACACAACGCTTTCCTTAGGATATTTAAAATGGCAATGGAGATATGACGACCACAAAACCATAATCAGAGCTTATATAGAAAATGTGAAAGCTTGTACATATGTCACTGCAGCTTGGTTGTCACCGCAGTCACGTAAACTCTTTCCCCTCCACCTACTATGTTCCACCACGTAGTGCATGGCTGTGAGTATTGCAATTACCTCAGCCTGGAAGACCGAAGCATATTCCCCTACAGAAAAGTGAAGCTTATCTCCATTAACCTCGAAAAAGACCCCAGATCTTGACCCAGAGTTAGTTTTGGAGCCATCAGTGAAGATTTGACAATGTGTGAGTTCGGTCTCAGCGATGAAATCAAACCAGCATTCAGTCTCAGGGAACTCAACAATGGTGGAAATGGTGGCGTACTATCCTGTAGCATTAAAAAGACACAAGTGCCTAAATATCTGCCGCCAGCAATTTTCGCCGCGCCCTACTCATGTCATACCAGCATCCGGTTCTTTTTAGTCTGAAGGTGGCCTTTAAGGCTTCCCCACGTATGAAAACACAGGTGACGGTAAGTGCAGCAGTGCGTCAAGAGCACTATACACCACTCAAAAATATTAAAGTTAAATGAACAGGCTGCTATCAAGCAACCATTTTGGTTCTTTACATCGAAACCAGATAAATTTTCGTGGACCCCCATTTACAACTCATGGACCCCGAAATTTTTTTCACGCCACCGTGGACCTCCGTCGAGTTTTCCGTGGACCCCTGGGGGTCCACCTGGACCACTTTGGGAATCACTGGCCTAACCAAAGAACGTAGATAACGTTATCAACGTTCTTTGACCTAACTTTATATTAATTTTAAACCCAAAAGTGCGCAATTAAAATTGCATGTGATGAGGAAGTTTGCACAGCTTTTTCCTAATTATGTTTGACGTTCACATCAATTTGAAAGGCAATGAAATAGCGATGACTTAATCAATTCTACTACTGGTTACGAGAGTGCGCAGAATGCGAAAATGGTTTAAAATGTTCAGGAAATTTAGTTTGTTTTGCGCCTAATAACAATTATCAAAAAAAAATTTTTGAGCTTAAGGACGTTTAATTTATAGAAACTTTATTTAAAGGTACTTAACAAAATGTTTGTTACCAACGCCGAATAGTCGTAAATATCTGTCATTTTATTTAGAAGACAAAATGCATTGGGATCATAAAAATAGCTGTCCATATCAACTGATCATACATACATTAGTATGTATATCGTTTCCTAAGTTTTTTGGCGGTTAGGGCTGGATGTTAAAAAAAATAAACAAATTAAATTTTTTTTTTTATTGTGAGCGGAACCGGAGCTATGAGCGGAGATCCGAGTGAAATAAAATGCCGGAGCGGAACGGTGAAAAAAGCCTTTGCTCCGAAGCCCTGATTGAAAAGAGAATCATAAGCTAACCACGGTTGTGAATTTACTAGGTCGCTCTATTTCGGATGTAGTAGATTTTCTGACAGGATTTTTACTGCACGTGAAATTTATTCCTCCTAATTTTTCTTTGCTTCAAGTTAAAATTCTTTAATTGCCATTTATGTATGTAATAATAATTTTTGAAAAGATTATATCCGGATTTCTCCCATTTGATTTCGCACAAATGCACATTAGGTCAAATGATTACTTTTTCTGTGCGAAATTAATATCAGCTAAAATATTGCATTATTTTAATGTAAAAAATATGGAAAACGTTAAAACAAGTGTAAAGGCAGTGAATAAAATGTTAAAGAGACTTGGCTTTCGTAAAACAGACTTTACTGCTTTTTTGTATGTTCAAATGATGAGTATATGTTTTTAGGTAGTACGCAAAAACATTGTCCAATTAGCTTGATTTTGACACAAGTTATTTTCTTACCATACTCAACCCCTTCTCCTTTAAAATGAGCTACATAATAAAATAAGTATGGTCACATGTACATAAATGGTTTCATCTAGCCATTTATTATGGCATTATCGGAATTCCTAAATTAAAAAAAGAAAAAGTGAAGTTTCTGTTATTTTGGAGTATACCCTACAGAATGGCAACAAAACAGAATGTAAAACTGCCTTTACGAAATCGGACTTTCGCACAGTCAGATGTATCAAATGTATCGAATGTGAAATGGAGCGATTGTAAGATGCAAAAAAAAAACACACTGCGAATTATTTAATGAAATGAAAAAATATGAGTAACAATAAATTTAATTCTGCGTAGTACATAAATCAGAACAGATTTCAAAAAATAAAAATATACCCATGACGAGTAACTTTGCGCTGGCTAAGCTGCCAAGCTGCGTAAATAAAAGAAATTATAAAACTTGTATCTTATTTATTTCTTCTGCTAGGCTGTAAATATGAAAAAATACGTGCTATATTTTGAGAGTGATTAAGGCGTTTACAAACACTAATATCTTAGTTCGAGATAAATGCTTGATATATATACATATATATAAATATTTTTTACTTTCAGTGGCGAAAATTTTGCGAATTACATACTAAAGTAAGATACATACATACATACATAGTTGGTTTTTTCCTACGATTAAAAGTTTGTATTTGTATTATTTTCGATTCTAAAAAAAAAAACAAAAACACTTTGTATAAACTGCTGACAATTATAGTCAAATACACAAATTGTTTACTGTAACTAAATATTTATGTATGTATTCAGATGTTGGTTGGTATGTTTATCTGCACTTTGTTCAAGATGTTCGTTTTTATTACGTGTTTTTGCTTGTACATGAAAGTCGATATTATAAATTTGCATCAGCGCCAGTCTTAAATCTACGTCATCTATTCGAAAGAAACGTGAAAGTGACACCAGAAAATCAGCAAACATGCGAATGTTTCTTAATTCCTATTTGCCGGGTTAATTTTTTTGTTGGTGTGAAACAGTTGGAAAGCGGTATTAGCCGGTAGTCAATTGCGTCAGCAGGAGGATTTATGTACGTATGTACATAAACAGGAAAGCGTTTTAGGGTGGCAAACACGCTGAGATAAGCAGTTTTTGAACAACGTCAGGAAAATTTTGTGCAAATTATAATAGTTAACTATGGAGTTTACCAAGGTATCGGCCTTATAACTGCCTATATAAAGTGCGTCAGTAGTTACTTCTTTTCTTCATTAGAGTTTAGTCTCTTAACGAATTGGGGTCGTTTTCACAAGCAGGTTAGCTCTGGTTCGTATTCGAAAATCGACAGAACATAGCTGCCGAACTTGAGTTAACTTGCCCTGTGAAAAAGGCCCTGAAAAGCGCCAACACCTCTGTGTCAAGTATAGCGTGTGCAGATTTTCTTTATTTCCTTTTAATTTTTGAGAAATAACACTTACGTAGTATTTAATTTTTAGCATAAGGACACCATTTCCTTCAGCTTATATTTAGTCTTCACTGAACTGGCATCAGAAAACGTACTCTCTTTAATTTCGCGAGAGAAGGTCTGGGCAAGGGTAAGGTCTATTTTTCTATGAACAAGGGTGAAGCTAGGCTGTCACTAGTTCAGTTCCCCAGAGGTATCCATAAATGTTTTAATTGTTTGGTATCAACGCGTTTGACAAATAATTGAAATATCAAAGTCCACTCAAAACTTTATTAACCTTTTATAATGAAGATTCTGCTTAAAGAAAACTACGCTCTTTATCACCGTATAGCTACAGCAGAACACTGAGTATTTAAATCCGAAATTCGGAAGGGAAACTCTTCGTGAATACAAACTTAAATTAGATTAAAAAACAAAAACAAAATAGGTAACTATCTAAATGAAAACTTTTCCAAACTATCATCATCAATTTTCCGCACTCGTGTGGAATCTCACGTTGCACTTCAATTCCATCAAAAAATTGTTCTCCTTCAACTATTTTGCTTATGCCTTCCTAATTCTATATGTACTGGTATGTACCATAGATACATACTTGCACACTTTAAAGTGCTTGGCTATAAAGCGTCAAGTACATAAGCGTCCAAAAATCAACAACACTTCTCGGTGGTAACCACTGATTACCACAAATTCGATGAATGAACGAGCTGAGTAAAATTGAAAATAACATAGCAATTTGCGCTATAGTTGCGGTTGTTGTTGTTTTGCGGGAAGGAGATGCAGCAAGGTAAGTAACTAATACACGAAAAAATGAAAAAAAAAAACTTCTGGCTATGGAACATTGAAGGAAAGACAGGGTAATTGAAGAGAAGAAAGTGAATAAAAGTTTCATTAAATCCACAACAAAGTAACAGAAAAATGCAGATTGCCGTCAATTGCGCTGATGCATCAATATTTGTATATATATGTATGTATATATGCATGCATATAGAACTAAAAAACTAAAACGATAAGAATTGGTTTACAGACGAAGAACAAGAAGAATCTGTTTTAAATAAATCAATCTATTTACATATGCACACTAGATTGGTAAAATAAAAAATTTTCCAATCTTTTCTTTTGCCAAAAGAGATGCTGGTACCAAACCTTACTCAAGAAGTATTGTGTATATATATTAATCAAACAATTGCTTAATTAAATTTAAGCACATTTCAAATTTAAATTATCTAAAAAAATATTACAAGCTTCAGTTTTCATGGCAACAGTACCTTTTTATAAAAGTCACTAACATTTTAGCAAGTTTCACCGCATTAATGGTACTTAAAGCACTAATGTTAATGTAAAAGATTAATGCATTAATTTTTGAAATTTAATGCAAATAAAAATTTCAAAGCATTAATTCTGGAAAACATAATGCTAATGAAAATTGTTTGCATTAAATTATACAAACTAATGCAAATGAGATAATTTTAATGCATTGAAATGTTTAATTATCTTGTTCATTTGCTTTAATAAAAACCATTAAATTTATTTTCTAGTGAAATATAAATAACCTCTTTTGGAAGAAATTTTAATAATTACTAATATGTTGTTTTTTCAGCTTCATTCTTCCAGATATTTGTGTTGATTTCTGGTGCATACCGATTATATTATGGCCGAAAAACAGACAGATTTCCAATTTAGCAGCAGATGTCCACGACTGAAGAGCTATTTTGATCTAAATCAATCAATAAGCTGTTTTTCAGTTCCATTCGACCAGTGAAAACCAACCTTAACCGACGCCACTATCCTTTTTGACCTCGAAAATTCCCTCAACGTCAACAAGGAATTTTTACTTCAAAATAAAATTAGTTAATGGATTTTTAATGTTTGTTATACTTTTAATGCAATAAATTATTGCAATAGCATTCATTAAACATTTTAATGTTAATGAAAAAAAAAATATTCATTGGCATTATATCTTCGGTATTAATGCATTTAAATTTTCATTTACATTAAATTAAAAAAAATACTGCATTAATTTTTTACATTAACTTTAAAAAACTATGCATTAAAAAATTAATGCATTTTTCACAACTCTGCGATCCAGTAGCGCATTTCGAGATCATTCGGCAGCCAGTATTAGTTGCAGTAGAAAACTAAAAGTTGGTATAAATATTAAAAATATTAAAAGGAAAAAACTAAGGGGGTGAACCGTTTTCCAGGATGAAAATTTTTTCCCCCATACAAAAATTGGACCTCTTTGAGGCACATATACATACATATATGTTTCACGAAAAACTTCATAGTACAATTTACAATGTCCATATTAAAATTTTGTTTGTTGAAACATATAATAACGATGTGAGAGATATCTTGTTTGAATGAACTTTATTACTTAGTATTACAAACTACAAACTCAAAACTTAAAAGCTAGGAATAACTCAACTCGATCTCAAATGGTACAAAAATGCATGTGAAAAAGTGCGCCCTGTGATTGTTCTATATCGGCAAATATATACCATTGTTTTCCTTGTATTTTATAAAAAAAAATTATTTTTCGTAGAAATGGTATAGAATTCTCGAAAATCAATATTTTTCGATCAGTAAACTTTGTTTCTATAGGGAGAATTGTTTATTATTACGATTTGTTTTATCACCCAATTGAATTTTTGTTAGGTTTTTGGGGGGACCTATA
>NW_023458558.1:6293468-6294638 GCF_013731165.1 Rhagoletis pomonella
TTTTCTTTATATTTATAAGAAGTATTTACATTTACCTTTATCTTTATCATTGCCTTTACATTAACGTATCTCTATCTTTATTTTTATCTTTACCTTTATCTTTTTTTCATCTACATATAGTGTAGATCTTATTCTTAAATCCCTGATAAGCATACATTGAAGAGGCATTTTTATCGCCAAGCATTCATCACTTTCGTCGCTAATGCCATGTTGATTTTTCAATTCACTCCCTCCACTAAAGACGTTTCACTTCAAAACACAGAAACCATCGATATCGCAAAAACGCCATTCCATAAAAAATATAAGATAATATGAAGTTTCTTCATAAAGTTTTTTTGTGAATTCTATCGTTGTTTTAATAGCTGTTCTGATATTCGGAGCAGAGGCAAATTCAATAAATCAAGGATCGTACAAATCGGTCCAGCCGTTCTTGAGTTATAAATAAAATAACTAAGCCAACTTTGTTTCATCCATAAAGATGTTTACTAAAACTTTTGAAATAAATGCATTTTGAATCAGTATAACCATCATTCAGTTGTTGTAGCTCAATCTTGAAGGATTTTTAGTTTCTTGTGCTTATTTTTCATGATCGAACTTTGCTCTAGAGTTAACGTGATGTTGTCTTCTTTCCTCTTCTAATCATTGTTCCAGTGCGCTGTAATTAGAACCTTCAGAAATAGAAGAATCAGAAATCTGACACCTGTCAGTAGTAGACGACACTGTTACTCATACACCAGAGGTTTTGTAGCGCACGTTGGGCCTTTTTAACCGTACCATTCTCACCAGGCTATCTACCTATGTAGGTACCTGTAACCACAGCTGAGAACATTTACACAGCTTGCACCAGTTTATGATGTGTGTGGTTAAACAATAACAGTGATCTGATGCTAACACCGACAGCAAGATTCCGCTTGGGAACATGGTTGCCAACATACAAAAATATCAAAATGAACATTGTCGGGCGTTTTTGGTTTTTTATTTTGGGCGTTGATACGTTGATACGGAGCAATTAAAAAAAAAAACTAATATTTTTGCGAATAATAAAATTCACCAGACTAATAATAAAAATATGTTTAATATCATTGAGACAAATAATATTCATATAAATGTACTAAGCTGATGCCAAAATTTCGTGTTACAAATATTTATTTAACCCTAACGTGTAGGACA
>NW_023458558.1:6294648-6295132 GCF_013731165.1 Rhagoletis pomonella
CAACAAAGTATTTTAAAATCACAAATATATTTACTTAAATTAAAGAAAAAATCGTTGGTATGCTAAAAACAACTTGCAACTGTAGGCTTTGATTTTGAAAGCGCTAGTTCGTTTAAACTAACTGAATTAAGGCACTCACTTTGTAGAGCGAGCAAATTCTAAATTTCATTAGAAGTAAAAATTTTTTGAGAACTTTCACTTGCACGGAAGTAGCTTTCACAATACAAGCTTGCGAAAGAAGAAAATCAAGCTTTCGACCTATAAAGCTTTCGTTAAAAACACTTTATATCAGCCACTCAAGGGATATTCACTACAATGACCTCAAATTGAATTATCTCTAAGAAACTGATAGATTTATGGAAATTTAATCCTTCGTGGTTTTCCTTACACTATAAATACAATCAGAGGTCACTTGAAAATCGATGTATTTGCATCTTTTTTTTTAGTGATTTCAGTAAAAGTATATATTTACGCAAAAAAAAAA
>NW_023458558.1:6295232-6323442 GCF_013731165.1 Rhagoletis pomonella
CAAAATTTCGTGTTACAAATATTTATTTAACCCTAACGTGTAGGACAAGGTAATTGGGTATATAAGGAAGGTGAACTCTTAACAAAAGCTAAAACAGTGCAATTTATAGCCCATTACTACCAATAGCTTAACGACAGTTCGGAGCTGAGACAAGTTTTAATAATTTTAACATGGGGTCACATCGACAAGGTTTATTTCTTACTAAGTACTTGGTTTTTAACCTCCGTTTGCTTGTACTTATGTAAAATGAGCAATTACCCCCTTGGAATTGAAATCTCCTTTTTCGAATAGGTACAAACTGTAGTTAAGGTTTGATGGAAATGAACTACTATGAGAGGCATCTTTTATTTGGTAGTGTAAATTGGTCTTACGGTTGAGGGCCAGTCAAAATTACTCACAGTGAAATGAACGTCATTTGCCTTCAGAAATCGGCAAATCGTCATGATAGCTAAAAACCGCCCAAACAAACACCAAAAATTTGTTTTTCAGCTGCAGTGCAGTTTATTGGCTGAGTAAGTTTTCGTACATTTCACCGGCTAATGAGGCTAATGACTAACTGATTATCCTTGTAGCGGTTGTACTACTTATTGCAATAATTCATCGTGACCAAAGTGCAAATGGGTTAAATAAATAAAGCTTGGCAACTCAGAGGCTGTGCCCCTTGTGAGAGTTCTCAGACATTCTCAAACAAATGAGTCATGGCAATGCAGTGAAATCTTACGTTTTGTTAACATAATTTCGTTCATTTATATATAAATACGTACATATGTACGTATGTACATACTAAATAGATGTGATGTAGAATAAATATTATTATTTACCTACACCTAAATATTCACATTTCATCGAAAAATTCGTGAGCTTTTGAGGTTGATGCACATATGTGTACATATGTACATACCGCGTATTTTTGTAGAAATGTGAGTAGCTTTCGTAGATAACGCCTAGAGATTTGCATTCATCTTAGAGTCTGGTGTTGATATAGCATCGGCTTATCTATGTTAAGTTACTTAGAAATTTATTTTTAAATTTTAATTTTGGTAGAAACCCAATCAGTGCTACTGAATTTGGGTTGAAAATAGAACGGATGATTATACTAAGAAAGGTAAAAAGAACCAAAGGTTCTTAGTAGAAGAAGTTTAAATGATTTTTTTTTTTAATCAAATTAATAGAGTATATAACTAAAATACTCGTAGGTAACATTTGTTGAGAATAAAAAGTGTTATCACTTCAGGCACCAAAGTCTTAACATTTGCTGGAAAAATAAATAGTTTGTGTTGTTCTCATTACTACACAACTCACAAATCAAATTTTCAAGCGATTTTTCGTTCACACGTACATATAAATATTTATGTGGGCGCCACCTCCGCGCTAACGTGGCATACTAGCTTCATTGCCTGCTTGGTGTCAAGAGTTCAATATCCTTATTTCCAAATCAATTTCAGCATTCCACTTTCAATATGCCACTCAATTATGCCAGTTTTTTGTTTTATTTGAATTTTTTCTTTACGGTCTTAGGTAATCATAAAAATCGACTAAAAGTAGCAATAAAATGGCAACAGCAGGTGAAATGACAGTAAATGC
This sequence comes from Rhagoletis pomonella, assembly GCF_013731165.1. Lineage (NCBI taxonomy): Eukaryota > Metazoa > Arthropoda > Insecta > Diptera > Tephritidae > Rhagoletis > Rhagoletis pomonella. Next base: position 6,296,817 of record NW_023458558.1, read on the forward strand.
ACTCATTCTCGTACTCAAAGTGAAATGAAATCAAGTCAAAATCAAATTTTTGTAGCCAACTGAATGTTACCAAGGGAAACAAAAAAAAAATGCATATAAAAGAATAAAAAGCGAAAAGCAAATGCCGCCATTCCATTCAATTGCAGTAGTCGCTTGCATGTTTGAGTTTTCGAATAGTGACTATGAAAGTTGCAAGGTCCTAACAGGGAAAATGGTGCATGACTACAGTAATACTTCTGGGGTTTTGAAATATTTTTCGAGCGATGCTCTGGCGCGAAACGTAGTCATCGTCACCAAAATCTCCTTAAATGACGAAAACACGGCCATTTGGGATCTCAAAAAAAAAATGATTGGTCGTTGATAACGGCTTTTAATTAATTAATTTTTTATTTTTTATTTTATTTTTATTTTTTTCTTCATAAAAAAAAAAAAACCAAACAACTTACTGAGAATGAGCTAATCGGTAGAGAAAGATGTGCCGACTTTAATAATAAATCGAAGCTACCGCAATCAGAAGTTGGTGAAGATCTCTTTTCCTGTTCCTACGGGGTTTGTCTGTAATAGTTCATTTGCTGTTTTTTATGACAGAAAATAAGAAAAGTGAAAGTAAAAAAATTGGAAAAATTGCCAGACGATATATGTATACTTAAAAAAAGTCGACGAGGCACGAGCGGCAACTATGTAGTATCTTAAATTCTAGCGGAATCGCAGCGCTGCGCAATAAAATACCGTACTTATTGGAAAATTTCATTCGCAACTGTATTCCACCCGCCATATGCAAGAGTTCGTGGGCTTTCAGAGATTTTTTATTTGACGCTAAAAATGCCAAATGCATTTCACTGATAGTTATATGTTATAGGGGTATGTATGAATGCACATTAAGGTAGTCCTAAAAAAGTAAAGTAGGAATTTAAATGCTCTCACCCCCTAGCATTGTTCCATATCGAAAAACTTCCAATTGTTTATTGAACCATTTGTTGATACTAAAAATTTTTTGTTGGTCCCCTTATTGGATTCTCTGCGGTTTTTGGCGGAACTGTAAAGTATAGTTACTATGAAAAAATAATTTAATAAATAATTGGGTATTATTCTGGGGAATATTCTGAAGAGAAACAGAGAATTGTATACCATTTCTACGAAAAGTTGTTTTTTCCCATATAAATTATTTGGAAAACTTTGAGCACTTTGAGCGACCTCTAAAAATTTTTGGATTTCAAAATAAAAAAATAAAGGTGAATTTTTTCGATATAGAACAATCCTAGGGGGTGATAGCATAGAAACTCCGACCTTACTTTTTCATATGAATTTTTGAACCACCCTAATGTACATATTTAAGCATGTAACGCTGTGTGGGTATGTGCATATGTGCCATAAATATTTGTCTGATTTGTCGGCCAATTAGGTTTGACATAGTTAAGTGAAATTTGCACAACAAGTCTGCGTGTTTTTCAGGAAATCTATCCGCATTTTTACGGATTAGTAGGTATGTAGACAAGAATCTAATATTTAAATGTATTGTGCTTAGCGAAATGCGCCCTAGTTACTAAGTTACCTTACCTCATCCTAAAATAGGATTTCATTTCATATCCCCTTTGAAAATTTGATTTTTGAATGGTTTTCCAATGCCCCCAAAATAGCAAAAAAATACATATCAGTTTTGGTCCCATACTCACTTTTACCAGTATTTGTATGATTTCAAAAGGTTAAAAAAAATAATATAAATATATTCTTTAATGCGAATAATACTAACCAAATATGTAAATAAATATGTACATAAATATATATAAAATTACTATCCAATTATCGCCTTTAATGGTTGTACGCATGGACTATTTTTAGCGTTGCTTTAATACGAAAATTAACAGTTCTCCTTGGCCTCCACGCTAGAGTTCGCAGGCTACAGTGCCGGACAAAAGTATTCGCACAGGGAATTTTTCGCAATGCATGCAAAGTATTTTACCCTAATTTCTTTTCGCAAATTTTTAAAAAAGTTATAGTTCATACTATAATAAAAACCATAACAATAAATCCTCTAAACTTTGTACAAAACTCGGAAAAATTCAATAAAGTTGCGTACTAATTTACAACTTTCAAATCAGATCGTTTCGAAAAATTCTAAGTATGCAGTTTCATAGTCCCATGCGATTTTTTAGCAACTTCAAACTTTAACTTTGTTATACTGAAATTGAAAACCTTTGCATGCATTGCGATAAATTCTCTGTGGCAATACTTTTGTCCGCCACTGTATGTATTTTAATCAGAAAGCGCGCGTGCAAGCTGCGTGATTGGAAATCCTTTCCAGACTCTACTAAGACGTGAATAAATTCAAGTTTCTGTTGGTAAACACATGATAGCTATGTTGTGGTATTTAGCGGTTTTGTTGTTGCTTGAATTATCACCCGTGCCACTCAAAGAATGCAGTTATATTTAGACATCTGTTTGTATTTATATTAGTATGTAAACAAAAAAGTGCGAATTAAAAGTTGAGGACGCTCCTAAAGTAGCATACAATCTTATTAAAAATAATAAAAAGTTTATCCAGCCTGACGTGCTTTTAGCTTTATGTGCTAAACTAGCCAAATAGATTGTGTAGTGTTTTCATTTATAGAAACTAGTATATAGCGGGGATCGAAAATAACAGTTATTTTTTTTAAGGTCACCTTGGCCAAATATTTATATAAAAGACATTTCCTGATAATAAACAAACCGCTTATCCAAAAATTCTGATTAAGAAGTTGAAAATTTTGATGAAAATTGTTTAATTTTTATAAATTGGGGGCAAAGTTTTAAACTTTTACTTATTTTGCTTTTGTTAAAAATCTAACTATATTTGAATTGGTTGTTAAAAATAAATAAACCTCAGCGGCAAGCAATTTCAATTTGAAATTTTGTGCAAGTTATATGAACAATAATGTATATACACGGTGAAGAGAATACAGAAGGTGGCGCCAATGGTAACATCGCTAATTGGCTCTCAGTGAATTTGACAGAATCAGCTGTTTTGCTGACGTCACAGTCGAGATGACAGCAGTAGTGATGTGCTGAGTCAATACTTTTAAGTATTGATCGATATTCGGTACCGATTTAAAAATAATCCAATGCTCTCCATACTCGGTACCGAAACATTTAGGTTTCGAATAAAAGCGCACATAGGCCAAAAATATGGAAAAACGGTTCAGGGGAGACGCGCCTATCAAAACCCGAATGTAGGAGCCAATAGAACTTTTAATACTGATTCAAATGAAAGATGTCGGTTCGAGGCCATAATACAGAGAAACTCTTACTTGTTTGAAGCATTTTTGGTCCAGCTGAATCGGACGATATCATTTTTGTAGGCCTGGAGGCAGATTCTGTAACCAGTTCGCAACAATTTTTGAATCAGTATTGGTTTTGTTGGCGTATTATATGAAATATTTTTACGTCTACAAGTGCGATATCGATTCGAAACTTGTTACAGTATCACCCCCTGAAGGTCATACGTCAAAGCATTTACTTGAACCTTGTATCGACTAAGGTTAAAACTGATTAAATAATATTTCTATGTTGCCATAAGTTCAAGTGTTTAGCCGATATCATATAAGTTAGTAATGAAAGTCGTTTCTTAACTTGAAATGCATATAATAGCGGAGGTTTAATGTAAAGAATCGGTATCGGGTACCGAAAAGGAAGTATTGGGTACCGAAATCTTTTTTAAGTATTGGGTATCGATAATTCAACACATCACTAGAGAACATTTTATTTGCCGCTCTCAGTTGTCAATACTACGATGACTTCACGCCAAAATTACTCTCACGAGTTCTGTTGCAATCGGCGCAATCTTGTATTCTATCGTTCTTGCTATATATACATATATGAATATATACATATATGAATGTTTTAAAGTAAAAAACTGGATATATGAATTTTGGTCATTTGGAAAAGTTATATCCACTTTGGGATATATTTATTTTTGTAAAGCTGACTTAAAATTTTAATAATTTAATCACTGGGCATACTTTTTATTAATGAAGATCTGGAAATACAATTTAGGTATTTAATATTTTAGGGTTAATTGAAAACTGACCATACATTTTTTGATATTTGGAAAATGGATATAGAGTTTTAGTAATTTTAAAATTGGATACTAATTTTTGATCTTTAAAAACGGATAGACAAACACCCACAACTAACGTGCAGTTTCGAAAACCACAAAGATTTAAGTGCTTTTTTAACTTACAGGAATAATGTCCCGTTGTCAAATTGCCCATAGCTTGTGTTCAGTTTTAAAGATAAAAAGTAATGTCTAATTCTTAAATTATTGAAATCTTGTCTCTAATTTGCATAATACCAAAATGTAAGGTCATTGTTTAATTAATTTAGAATCTTAAATAAATTAAAATTTAAGAACAGAATATAAATTTTTAGTTATTTCTGATCTTTAAAAGCTGAACATAAATTTTAGAAAATTTAAAACTGGATTTTTTTTTTTGGTAATAAAAAACTGAAAGCACATTTTTAGTTGCATAAAATCTGAATATAAGTTTTCAGTCATTTTAGAAAGAGACATGCAATGCAGATCTTTAACAAGTTTACATTATTTATTAAATCGTTTTTACTAGCTTGAGATGTAACTATATAATAATGATGCGCCGATTCCCATTCTCAGGTTACGTCTCTTCAAGTTACGAGTCTTTAGTTTTTTAAACTATGTATAATTTTATTGCTACAAGAAAACGGGTATACATTTTTTTTTTAAACTGGACATATATGTAGTTACATTTGGTATTCTAAAAACTGAGGTACGGCTCAGGGTGATGTTCTCTCACCACTACTTTCAATATTCTACATACTTCTTGAAGATATTGGTGGTGGTAAAATTTTCGCATATGCCGGTATATTTTTATGCCAATTTGGGTAGGCACCATCCAACCTGGATTAATTGGTTTCAAAAACCTCGCAACAAACAATCTTAGGTAAAAAAAACAATTGGATATTATTTTGGAAATCTCCTGAAGAGAAACCGAGTTTTCCGATCGAAAAGTATTGATTTTCAAAAATTGCTTGCTTTCCACATAAAATACAAATAAAACTTAAAGTCGTTTGAGCGACCTCTTAAAATTTTTCGATTTCGAAAAAACCAAATCCGGAGTATACATATATTTTTTCGATATAGAACAACCCTACTTTGTTTACGTGCATTTTCGGATCAAACCGAGGTTTTTTCCTCTTTGCTGAACTTTATTCGAGTAGATTTACTTGAATGCTAAACAAACCCAATGGCTGAGTTTCCCGGCCTGGTGAACTATGACTTCCACCACGAACCACATCTACATCGTTCAAGACACTACTACTCGAAGAAAGAGTGGAAATGAAAAGACTAAATTCGGGTGTAGGATATGTGATGGTATAGGCTGTTCTAAGCATCTGGGGGTTTCTTTCATTTTAAGAGCATTGCAGTGACTTAACGGCTGATCTGTTCGTAATCGACTAGGTCGCAGCATTGGTATAGTGATAACAGGCTATCGTGTGATCGAGGGGCATGTCCAACGGCTGGTTGTAATATCTCACGGCTTCTGTAGCTTTGTCAAAACGAAGAAGAGGCCCATTATCCGCTATTGCAAAGCAAAAAATAATTTTAGTTGAGATTGGAGATACATATTTTTCCCCACATGGCGTAGCAACGGTTCAGGAACCTTCATAAATGTGTTTCACTATGGAACAAGCGCATAAACCTAACTAAACCGAGTGGATTCGAACTTCTTTCAAGGTTCATTTTCGGTATTTTGAAATGATTCAGTAAGCGATCATAATTTTAAAAATTTTTTAAGTTTTCAAAATACTTACTGTTGTGTTGTAAGTTTTCCCATGCACAGATGCGGGCAATACATACTGGATGTATCTGTACACATATATATCTTGTGAGTACATTGTATACATAAATATATTACAAGTATGTGGGCAACCCTAACGACTGCATCGTAAATAAGTTCAACTGCATTCAGTGTAGGCGTAGCAAAAGTCGAAGTACGCAAATGATAAAAAGGTTGTTATTGACATTGATTGTTCTGATTTATCTGAAACATGTGGGCAGTATGTAAAACATGAACAGCACTTAAGTTGATAAAATTTGACTGAAGAAATGGCACACAAAATGATAATGACAGAGAAAAATCAGCTCCATTAAATAAATGGGTTGGGTTACATAACTGCATACCAAAATTGCAGTAAGGGGTCGATGATTCTAGAAAACTGGCTGGTAGATTCAATTTTGTATGAAACCTATGATCTACGTCAGGTATGCCCAACGCCGGCAGAATTCTATAGGCAAGTGCCCTGCGCTGGGTACGGCTGATCTATATATCGTTGGCTTAGTTCGCAAACGTGCTAAGTCCATTTTTTTTTTATTTTTCAGGGGGACAAAAAACCGTCTAACTTTTTTTGTTGTGAATATTTTTCTAATCTGTAAACGCAGTTTTATTCTTTTAATGTGGGCTTAGCACATTTTCTATCAACCTTTTTTCCATTATTTTTTATTGTTAAAAGATTTAATTGTTTACTTTAAATATATTTTATTGTTTTAAAATGAATTATAACCTAATACAGTTTTATTTCATTGCTATTAACAAAAATAACTATTTTAAGTCGTAAATTTATGTACCATTTATAAAAGAAAATAATTAAAAGCAAGCAAAGAGGTAAAGTTTGGGCGAAACCGAACTTTATCTACCCGGCGCAGGTATCAAATTCTGTCGTAAGCAGGGTCTTTTTCCCGATTTCAAACGTTTTCGATAATATCCTGAGTTAAACTCAATAAAATAATTGAACCACGTTTAGTAGAAATCGCTAAAGTGGCTACCGAAATACACCTTGTAGTCATAAATTGGGCGGTGTCACGCAGTCTTATTTATTGTTAAGAGATTAAGAGATCTGAAATTTACCGTTAGATATACGGGAAGCGAATGTAACTTTGGTCCGATTTGAATAATTTTCAACGAATTGCTTTTCCGTACCAGGTTTATTAAGTATACAGAGTTTGGTAGAAATTGATAAATCGGTTACCGAGTTACAAATTTGTGGTCATAAGTGGGCGGCGCCATGCCCATTATCCAAAAATGTATCATACAGGCATGTTCTGCAAATCGTACGATTTCAAATCGGTGCGATTTGCAAAGTATTGTTGTATATTTTTAATCAAAGTATTAAATGTTTCAAATGAAAACTGCTAGAAACACATCATTTACGTTATGTCCATCGATTTAACACCGATTTGAAATCGTACGATTTGCAGAACATGTCTGATAATCTAATTTTCTGCTGAGTGGTTATCGCGATCATCGATTTTAAATGAATTAGATTTTCAACAGATTTCTTAGCTAGACCCTAAATAAGGCTCGTACCGAGTTTGGTGAATGGGCTACTGAGATGCAGCATTTCATAATAGGTGAGCGGGGTCACGCCCCGTTTTCAAAAATTGCACAATAATATTTTTTACAAAAATTCTACTTCACATACTAATTTTGAACAATTTGCATCCAATATTTACTGAAATATCGTAGTTTTTGCATCTTTCGAAAATACCTTTATATCGGAAATGGGCGTGGTTACATTAAGATTCGCCCATTTTTAATACCAACTTACCTTGGATAAAGGGCAACCTACATACCAAATTTCGTTGAGATATCTCGAGTTATCGTGTACACGGACAGACGTGTATATATATTTTTTTGATTTTTTTGGACTTAGCACATTTGCGTACCAATGCATAACAACAAGTAAAAACGACATTACGGTAATTTTCTTTTTTGGTGATGATGTATTTTCAGTTATACTATCTTACTGCATCAAAATCTCAATTTACATAAAAAGTGGACTTAGCACGTTTGCGAACTAAGCCAACGATATGTAGTATAAGCTATATATATCAATGAGTTGCGTCTTCAAACAAATTTTTAGTGTATATACGTGTGCATACATATGTACAACCCTACAAGCAAACAAAAAAAGTTTGCTTTACACTACTGAGTCTAGCGTATAAATACGGAACGGTAATTTTGATTAACATTTCTCGGTGATATTTACATTCGCCAATACAATTTTGTTTTTCAAATAGTTCAAGTTTTATGATTTTTGGGGACCTTAAATTTTCTGATACTAGGGTGATAAAAAACTGAGATGTGGTATGTAAGAACGGAGTATTTGAGGTCAATGCAAAAATTTGCTCCTAAAGATTCCACTGTAATGGCCGAAGACATAATAAAAAAGGTAAAGAGACGACCACTAAGTTCGGCAAACAAATTTTTGTTTTCGAAATTAACTTGCAAAAATACTTCGGACTCAGTGGTGTAAGGTGAACTTTTTTCCCGTACGGTGTAATGTACATATTTATGATCTTTTCGAACTCCATGCCGAAGCCACGGCTTATGCGTTGATGTTTCGTTTGTTTTCTATAGAATAAATTGATAAGCTGCTAGGTTTAAAATGTACATATATATCTTCTCCGTTGCTTACATAATGGGACCAATCAGAACGGTGGGTTCGATGGACAAAAAAGCTAATGACTGATAAATGCTTGCTTGAGGTCACTGACAGATTCCTAAGATAAAAAATTCAAAATTGCTTAATGTGAAAGACAGTCAAAGGTAAAACTCCATTTTTAATAAAGCGACAGCAGCATATATGTACATACATATAGATTAAAAATATCTAATTGTTGACACTGAATTTATTCAGGATATTCTTGGGTGATGCTGAAACTCGCTAGCAATTAAACCATTCCAGTCGTTCTTTCTTTTTACCAGCTGTCGGCAAATGAAATACCGAGTGAAGCTAAGTCCCTTCTTATGGTTTTGTTGCCACGTTATTGCAGTATATCCCGAAGGGCTTGCCATTTTCGACTAGATTTCCCTTTCGTACCCCTAAATTTATTTTTTTGGAATTTATTGTATTTTTATTTTTTCAATGTCAATTGTAGATAGTGAATTTTTATTGAGTACACATATCAGAGAGATTACATTTTTCATTTAATTAAAAGTATTAACTAACTCTTAGCTTATAGCTTTTTTCTGTAAAATAGCGGTTAACATGGTTTTAGAGCAGCTTTAACTACACCAAAATATGATTCAACTTATAGAAAATATATTATTAGCTCTTATCATACACAGTGAATCTCTTAAAACTATTAGAACCGTTGTTTTACACAAAAACATTTTAAAACTTTTAGCCCCTTAAGTGCTACAGAAAATTAATTTTTGGGTTTTGTTTCTAACAATACAAATTTATTGAATATGAATTCAAACTAAAAAAAAAATAAAAAATTATTTTAAATAAAAAAAATTAAATAAATAAAAATAAATAAAAAAAAGAATAAGAATAAATAAAAAATAATAATATTCAAATTCTTGCGATTTTCTGCCGAAAACGGCATAGTACAATATATGGTTATTTTATATTTCTTTTCACACTTATTTCGGAAAGCTGATTTGCCCCTCTTACTTCTTAAAACAAAGCTTCAAATAGCCTTGGTTTTAAGCACAATATAATTTAATAAAATACAATAATATCGCTTTAAAAAATCAATTTTTTTACTGCAAAAAGAGTGACGTCCCGAACGCACATATGTATGCAATTGTTTTAAAGTTAATCCAAACTTCAGTTTGGTTTTATAATACATATTGTTAACTTCATTATTTTTTCTTGAAGGTATTATTTTAGATTTTATTCTCCATATATGTATTACAATTTGCCGAAATCGGTTGACTTTGATGATCAAATCAAAATCGTTTACTTTTTCAATAACGTCCGAACACAAATTCGAGGTAAAACACACAGACATTAATTCAAATTCAAATTTCCATTAGTTTGTTCTCATAAGTACCGCTGTATACCTTCCCTTATACCACAAAAAAAAATTTAAACTTAAATTTTTTTTTTCGGCGAAAAAGTCAAAGGAAGCGTCCGAACGTAACGTCCGCAACGCTACGATTTGCGCATATGCCGTCAGAAGTGTTGACCCTGTGCTTTCCATATCCCGAGACACTTTAACTGTAAATGCATGTGCATTTAAGGCCGGTTGCTCAAAGCCTGATTAACACTAATCATCGGTTAACATCGTTATTGACGTTTTCGACTCCATGCATATAACCGGGGATTAGTGTCAACCGGCCCTTAGTACTCGGGGCCAAATCAGTTATGTACGCACACACAACGTGCGACATTCAACTACTACCCAGCCAGCAGAGGAACGTAAATTATGCCGCCAGTGCAGTTTTGTACAATTCTTCGTATTCGGAAACGAACAGAAAATAACTACAATTTCGCTCATTTTTGTATCCAAAAACGTTCAAGAAATAGCGCGGTTTTCATATACGTATCCGGAAACGAGCAGAAAAATTTGTTCATTCATTTTCGTATAAGGGAAACGTTCGAAAAAGATGATGCTATTTGAAAGAAATAATTCTATTTTATTTGTTGAAGCTGAAAATTTGAAAGCATGTAGGCAGTGGCTGAGCGTGCAGAGGATTGTGCCACAATTTGCTAGCTTTCAGCAGGTGCCGTGTTCGAATTCCGGCAGGAGCTTCGTTATTATTATTTTATTTTTTTTCCAGCCATAAAAAGGCATCCGTGAAGTGCAAAGGGAAAGCGTATTGAACGAAAAGTTCAATCAAGAAATTTTCAGAAAAACAGCAAAAAACGTATCCGTGGAAACACGGATCGTGAAAGTGTCTGAAAATAGAATCGGTAAACGGAGAAAAATCTGCATTTCATCCACTTTTTTGGATCAATTTTCGGATTTTTTTACTGACTGGGTATGTATGTGGGTCCTCCCGTCGCTCTCAGCCGGCTCAACAGCAATAAACAGAAGATTATGCCGCAAATAAACGTCAGCCACTCGCGTTTAAGTCAATGCATTTGAAATTTTCTAATAGGAAAATAATTGCAAGTCATTAAGAGCTGATCATACTGCGGCAAATGAATAAAAACACACAAACTATATTTACATACGTATGCAAACATATCTACATACATACACGTGTTTATTGATTGTAACAAAGTCTGTAAGCCATTAAAAATGTGCGACGCGTATGCCGGCGAGTAGATAGTAGCAGTGTTGCCGCGGCGTCCAGAAGAAATGTATCACCAAAATTCGTTAAAATGGATCCAAAGTATCATGAAAAAAAATTTAAGTATCAAAGTATCAATCTTCAATAAAACTTCTAATTGTTAAATTAAAATGGTTGTAATTTGAATTTTTAATTGAGATCGTGGACAGTTTTTGTTAATATTTTTTAGTTTTTATGTATATAAAATACAAAGTGAAAATAAAGCTTTTATACTCGGTAACAGTTGAATTCATTTGCAATTTAACTAAAATCACATATCAAATTGGTGTTTAACACTGTAAACTCATAAAAGTTATTTTCACAATACTTACTGGATTACTCTGGATGAAATTCTTAAGGCAGTGTCACACGATTGCTATATTTGTACAGATTTGTACATTTTGGCGGTCACAGCGTAGTGTTGTTAGGAAATTCTTTTATTGAGCTAAACTCAAATTTCTTAAGAACACCACTCTGTTACTACCAAAATATAGAAATCTGTACAATTGTACCAATCGTGTGACACTGCCTTTAGCCCAGTACCACATCCGACAGCTTCAAAACAAAAAGGGAAAGGAAGGATAATATTAGCCTGTTCCCGCGAGTGAGAAATTGTTCCCAAAATATATGATAAACTTGTGAAAGTAATCGAATTCGGACTATTTCGGACTAAGTCCAGTGATGACATATGCAGATTAAAGGTGGTATGTTCAGTGACAGAAAGCAGACTTAATGTATTGCTCCAAAATCATAAAAGTCTTAAGATGTGAAGAGTTAAGTTCGAGGAAAAACGTATCATTTGATCCATTTGGATCAAAACGGCAACATTGGTTAATAGTGTGCCGCACATGCGTCTTCATACATACATACATAAATATATTGCCTTCATCCAACGTGCCCCAACAACAAGCACAGACGCATGCAGAATGCAACGTCTGAACGACGCCAGTGGGCGCTAAAAATGTTTTAAAATGCCAATGAGTTTGTTGTCAGTCGCTGTGGTCACGTGACCGGCGATATGACAGTGGCGGCCGTTGAGATGGCGACCATATCGACGAATTGGAGAGCTAGCTATGTATATGCATATGTAGTTGGCTGTCGGGTGTCCTCTCAATTCTGTTGATGTCTTTTGCCTATGCGGGTGCATATGCATTTTTAATATGTACATATGTATGTGTATGCAAAAATGTACATGTCTATGTACATGTTTACGCATGTTCGACAGCAATCGTAATGTGTAGATTGGCTTGGATTGTAACGCGCCTTTGCAGGAAGTTGATAGTCTACTATGTACTTAAGTACTTATTGCCGATTGGATTTGTATGTATGTATGTACGTATTTACATACATATGTATGTGGTTGTGGCATGGAGGAGCAAGGTGCGACAAATGACGTCTTGTGTAAATATGTAGTATATACCCTGCAGGAAATGGGACTAGTTTGTAGCTAACTATTTACTAACTAGCAGTCGACTAGTGGTAACTACTTATTAACTACATAATTCCTTTGGCCGTAACTAACTACTTTTGACGAATGGTGGCCGCAAAATAGAGAGAACTGGTTTCCTCTGAATTAGATGTCAACTTACTTGTAGCTAACTACTTTTGGACGTAAACTATTAATAAAATTTTTTTTTTTCAATTTATATTTTTATTTTATTTAACATTACATACTTGCTTATTTGTTAACATGTTCCTTTGTAGGTGGTCTCATATTTGAATTCGATCAGACATACATAACATCAAAATGATAATATAAATTTTCGACCTTTATTTTATTTGCCCTGAATATGAAAAAGAATCTGCGAAGTGCAGAAAAAATATTTGAGAATATTTATATAGAAACGTGTAAAGAAAAGAAACTCCCGATAACGTCTGCATGACTCCTGCACGACTTTACAACTAACTTAAAATTAGTTTTGTCATAGCTAATTACAAGTTAGTTATTTATCGAAATCCCCCAAAAAAGCTAACTAGAAGTTGGATATTTTAAGCAATTGATAATTTTTTTCTGCAGGGTATGTGCAATGAAAATTTCACGAATTATATTGAACGTGACATTCACGCACATGAAGAGACAAACCACACCGCAGAGAATCTCTTTCGTATGGCGGAGCAGATTTCATTGAACTTGTGAGTAATAGGTATCCACAAGAAGGCCACATAAAATTAATTAAAAGAAAATAAGGCACTCTTAAGTGTGCTTCCTAGCAATTTCCACCAAGCGTTCGATGGAAGGCGGAGACAAAGGAGATTTGATGTGCATATATTTGGAAACAACGAACAGGATGGATTTATCGAATGTGTGACATAAGACTAAACTTATATGCAGGGGTTTTGGGTCTGCTTCGCTGTCCGAGTTCCAGTTGTTGTAGAAGTTAACTTGACCCTGACGAAATTATTAAATATACTAATAAAGTTTTTTAACTAGTCTTATCTAATACTCTAATATCTAATATCCGGGCTCGTTCCGACGAGGTTGGACCTTAGAGAAAGGGGAGTTTGATGAGTTGGTTAGTATCGTGTTGGGCATCCTTACATATTGGACTTTGACTGGATGTATCGGCGGCGATTCTGTAAATGTAGGAGTTTAACTACAGAAGCTCATTGCCTGCAATAGGTGGTGATTGGCGTTCACGGGACGAGCGTTGCTTTTGTTGTTAACTGATTTTCTAAAAATGTCGTTTAATGCCTTTAAAAGGTCCATATGGTTCCGAGAATGGCATTCGTGTGACTGAAACTGGTATTGATACGCAGGAGATAGTTTCAAGGAAGTGTCTGTTTGCGGGGTTGGCCAAAGTCGAGCCGTCATCGGCTTATGAGATTACGGAAATGCCCTCAAGAAAGAGTTTCGACTTATAGAACACTAAAATCATCCTCACGTGGCACTGCAGACAAAGATAACATCTGCATAAGTTGGAAATCTGGTCAAATAATCTCTGTCGATCCACGAAAGAGACCCCATTGCATCTGCCATAGCGAGGCGACGAATTAATGAAAAGCTACATGCACTCTCCACCTTAAAAGCCTTTGGATATTGTGGAGAGCAAAACTGCTCATAAACTGTTAGGTTTTTTAAACCTGGACTTAAATTTATGGTCATTTGAAATCTGGACATAAATTTTGTTAGTTTTAAAACTGGATAAAATTTTTGAGACGTTCAAAAACGGCGAATGATTTTTTGTGCTTAAAAGCAGTGTTTGAATTAATATTCGATGGCATACGATTTGTATTCACCATTTTAGTTTTAGATTTATACATGTCTTTAGTTTTTTGACAAAACAACCTCTGAACAAATGTATGGCCAGTTCAAGCATTCATAGAAGCATATGGATTTCTTTTTGGGTAGTGAATCAATTTCGGTCGATCAAATATTTACAATAAGTACTTTTGTGTGAACATAAGGATACTTATAAACACGTGTTTACAAAAATAAGCTTATATATAAGTACATATATGTATGTATATGTACGCATGAAAGCATTATAGTATGCACCACTGCGCTAAGTATTTGGCATAAATCTCAAGTGCTGAGACGAAGACGCTCCTACCAAGCAAAGCAGTAACCAACTAACTGCCAAAGCAATCACATACGAATTAGTATCTAACCGATCAGCCTACTCTCAACTTCTTTTCCCACCCAGCCAATCCGCAATGCGGCGATACGAGTACTTAAAATCAAAATTTATGCTCGACTGAGCTGCAACTGTCGAATGGCAAGAAAGTGCGACCGGGGTAGACGTGAATGAGTGCAAAAGAATGAAGGTGAAATTAGTCAAGAACGCTAAACTTACACTTAAACGCTGCCTGTATACGCAGAATTTTGTCGATTACCGGAGCTGTCAGTGTTGCTTACTACAGTGTTGCCACTCATCAATTCCTTTTCATAAACTTACCTTTTCAACTACCATTTTTCGTGCTATAATAGATGCTAGCTAAATATAAACTACTTATTTTTAAACTAAAAACGTATTTTGAATATGAACTTATAACTTTTTTACCATCTGCAAAACTGACGAAGTGGCAACCATCTACAGAAGGAAGAAATCAGCTGACACGGAAAAGTCTAAACTCCGCAGATTTCTGCGCTACGCGCTAACAACTACAGAGAAATTCTGCGGTGTTGAGTTTTCATTTACATGGCGCCCAGGTAAGACAGATCGTGTCAGCTGACTCGGGTTTACGTACCGGTAGGTTTACGTTCCTGGCTAATTTTACCTTAAGACAAGTTAATGTCTAAAGTACAGCTCGTAACGTACGACATTGAAAGCGGCTATTGCCAGTGCCATCGGCGGCAACCCAACGTTGGAACGACGCTGCATGACTGAATGATTTTGGATGCGAGTGCAATACATAGTTGGCGACGACAAAAGTGGCATTTGACTAATGCAAATGGGCAGGCGCATTGCCAGCGATTGGGGGAGCGCCAGTGACGGCGGCTGAAGAAGTGCGACTGGTGTGAGGGACGAAGCCAGAGGAGCTCGATACAGTAAAAGAAGTAAAAGAGAAATCTATTAGCAACGCTTAAGAGCAGCTTGGTGACTGCGTGGTTTGTTAGGCTAAGTCGGTTTTGGTGGTGTTGAGAAGCGTGTTGTGGAAGGGGGGGGTGAATTTTGTTGCTGCATGGAAGATAGCCAAGAATTGATGCTGCAATAATGGCGGCGGATTCTCAATCAAGTAAATGGGAAATCTGCAATTTCCTGTTGATCCCGCCGCAATCAATGCCCGACCAACCATTTGGCTGTTCGATTGGTAAGCGGTGAGCGTTACAGTAGTTTCCGTCGTTGGTGTATGTGGTATGGTGTTGTGTTGCACGTTGTGGTTATTGTTGTTTTCATTGTGGGCGCGTGTGTCGTAACATTTGCAGTTTATGCTAAAAGCCAGCAAACATACATACATACATACATACATACATATGTATAAATTTATGTGTGTAAATAAGTAACATGCGGTAACTTGTCTGAACGCACGTGAGCCGAACGCGCCGCACCGCCCATTAATAGCATACCATGATTTATTTATTTATGTATGTGCGCCATGCATATGTATGAATGTTGTTTGTATGTATGTTGATGCCTAGAGCGCAACCGGTTCATCATGGTCATTATTTGCCGATTGTTTACATTGTTTTTTTTTCAGTTTTTGTTTTATTTTTTAACACATTTACAGCTTCGCACGTTGTCTTCTTCGCTCGTTCTCTCATTCTTAGCTATAGTTGTTGTTGTTGTTGTTTTTGCTGCTGTTGCATGGCTGTTGCCGTTGCACTGGCCTGCGTTTGTGGCATACGTTATTTTTAGCCTCGCTCAGCGATTTTTTTTCTAGCTTTGCCTGGCGAAACGATGATCTGCTTCCGCCCTCTCCCACCACCACCACCACTTTTTCCATTCGTGCGTGTGGGCATGCAGCCGATTGTTGCTAGCTGCATGTTGCTTTCGCACACTTGGTGCAATTTGCGAGTTGCGGCGGTGATCAGCTCAGCATTGAAGCGCATGCACATTCGTCCTTGAGAAACGTGCACAATTTCTGCCGCCGTAAACCAAAACATGTCTACAGAGTCGCGGCGAAAATGATAACAAAAATTTAGCTAAAAATAAGAGCCTACATACATACATACATACATACATATATGCAGTATATGTCGGCCGTTGTTGCATTTGAATTTGCTGCAGCTGTTGTTGCTACAGTTTGCTCTCCCCCCAATAAATAGTTGCGGCTTGTGCCTTCCGCCTCTCTTGGTCGCTGATGAGTTTATTTTTACGCCATAACTCGATTGCGTGAATGTGTTTACGTTTATATGAGGTACATATAGGGTATTCCACCGTCACGGATGGGACATTTGTTCAAAATAAGAGCACTTTCCTTTTTTAAATTTAAGCACAAAGTACTCAACAATTCTAGATTTTGCTAAACCTAATTGACTATTATATGAGTTATTACCAGATACGAAAAAAATTCCAACTTATTTTTATATAGGAAAAAAATCTGAGTTATTTCCTCTATCACGGGTGGGACAAAAAAAGAACCTGATTTTTGGAGCAGATATATTTTACGAAAACTTTGCTAATTTATTTCACTTTTCTGTGTGAACTTGATTGAAAGCAAAAACTTGCACAAAAAGTGTTGATTTATTATAAAAAAAAAAATCCGAAATTCCTCTGTCACGAGAGGGATAAGTACGAATTTTGTATGAAAAGGAGCTTTTAATGTGGTCTATATTGAAGATTATTTAATAAAAAATTAACAAGTCAAGTAGTGGCACAATGTACTCACTTTTTATTTTAGGATAGTGCCTAGCACCGTCAGCCAAAAAAATTATAAAAAATCAAATCGATTTCCTTGAAATTTTCACTTTTACCTACTTAAATTTTATGTGTAACTGCATATCTAGAATTTCTGAATAAAAAGTTTAAAATTTTTTGAAATTGTTAAAGTTTTTTGAATTTTTTTGAATTTTTTTACGAAGTTTGAAATGTGGAATTATGTGGTGCTGGTTATGTAATGTGCTAAACTTTTAGATAAAAAACTATAAATATTACATAAACAACAGAAAAAAACATAACTTAAAATCAGCTGACCACAAGGGTATGTAGGTAATGGGCGAGTCCGCATTTATGTATTTAAAGCTTTGTAGCCCAATTCTGTATTGGTGACAAAACTTTTGTAACTGACAAATTTAATCTTTTGTCAAATAATTTTCCCGTAAAAAATGGTGACAAGAATTCGTCACTGATGCAGAATAGAGAGATTAGTTTGTTATTTTTTTTTTTGGTTGATTCAAGATTTTTACAAATGTCTTATCCACACGTTTGTAAGGTTCAGTTTCTCATGGAACCTCCCATATGTGTGCACATATGTATGTATGCATGTAACCATAGTTTTAAGCTCGCATGTACGTATGTATGTATGTATGTATGTAACTTTAGAGCTCATAAACTATTCTTGTTGACCATCAAAGTGTGTTGTGGTTATTTTTATACTTTGGCTAACACAACAAAGTCGCATATCTAGGCACATCTACATACATATGTACCTGTACATAAGTTTGTATGAATGTTGTATGTAAGTGCGTAATTTTTTTTTTTTGCTGCAGACGAAAAGTTTCACATGCAATTTGCATAGCTATAATTGTTATTAGCATATTTGCATTCACATAAATCCCTTCATATGCATATACATACGTAAGTTCCTATGCATGTTTGCTTAATTGCATCAAAGTTGTTCTTGAGATTATGCTGATGTGCACAACCTCCTTCGACCAGTGAACTCAATTATGTAAAGTTTACCTACACAAATATATTTCTACTCAACTACATTCAATCTGAAAGAGGTGTGTACACTCTACACCCCACCAAACAATTTGTGTTGCCGGCAATAAGAAAACGTGTCGCCCTCGGAAACAAATTTATTGCCGGTAATATTGCCATCGAATCGATTTCCTATTACCGGTCGCTCTAAAACGTCCGCCGAAGGCAACTCGCCTGGGCGAGTCGTTTTCTTATTGCCTGAATGAGTCTTTTTCTTATCGCTTCAGGCGATATTTGGAATAATTTTATTTTTAATACTTAATTTATTTTTCTGTATACCAAATTGCAACTTACAATCGGAATTAATTCATTTTCTCGCTGTGAGGCTTCCTATTTTATCAATCTTGTCCTTGGGCATAATTTAGATGCTTTTGGCCAATACTATTGACGCAATATTCATAAGTTTCGGAATTTTTGAGAACTTTTTTATTCAAAATTGACATGAATGAAGTGATGTTGCCGATTTGTCACCACAGCAATAAATCGGTGAGTCACCAATTTGTTGCCATTGACGATTGTTGCCTATTTCTCATGTTTTGCATGGTGGGACTATACTAAAACGAGCATGACTTTACAATTCACAATTAGCCCTTTAGGCTGGTATGCAGCTGTCAATAAAACGGCCAAGAAAAAATTGCCATTATTGCGTGTGTGTGTCCAAGGAATTTTGACAACTGGCATGGCTTGCCTTGTGCTCTTTTTTCACAAAAGAAAACTTGGGGAAAACCGTAGTCGAAAGCGTAGCATATTTCTTGAGAACTGCGTACTGCCTCAAGAAAATTTTACACAAGATAGCCATTTCTTGTACGTCATTTTATATGGAGTTTTTGCTTTTCTGGAGAGCTACATACTGGCCTTTTAGCGTTAATTACCCTGCAGGGAAAGCTACTAGTTGTGAACTAGAATTCTACCAGTTTGCGTTTCAGCCCAACTAGTTCACGCTTTATCCTTTTTCAAAGCTAGCGACTGGTATTTTTAACATTGCGATGTCCTACGAGATGTCAATTGTCAGGCTATGCATCAGCATCTACTAGTAGAAATACTAGTAGCCTCATACCAGTTGATGAGATAATCTGCCAATTCATCCCCTATGAAAAACATTAGTATGCCTTTTTGCTCGCGGCGCTCCAACAGTCGCAACGGCCGACAGAGCAAAGCACTCGCGCGGTATGCCTGAGGTACCAGGTTCAAGCCCGGGCGCAGGGAAAATTCTTTTATTTTTTTTATTTTTATAATATTGCTTTTATTTAGGGTTTTTTTGTTATTCTTAAATTTGATTTAAAAAAATATTTTTTTTAATATATTTTTTATGGCACAAGTATTTCTTCCCATATATTCGTTTCTTTTGTTTTGTAATGCAACTAGATTTTTAAGTTTGTTATTTATATTTAAATTGAAATAATTATTCCTACTTACATTGATCTAACTTTAAAAATCGTAACCACCTCCAAGCGGCCTCGAACCTGCGATCCCAGACCAGAAAAGCAATTAATTGCGTTTTATTTTTGACTTTGGCAATTCAAAGGCAGATGTCGCTGAACGCTTTAGTTGTTCGAAATTGTCGAACTGGTGGGCT
Source organism: Rhagoletis pomonella (assembly GCF_013731165.1). Taxonomy (NCBI): domain Eukaryota; kingdom Metazoa; phylum Arthropoda; class Insecta; order Diptera; family Tephritidae; genus Rhagoletis; species Rhagoletis pomonella. Next base: position 6,316,775 of record NW_023458558.1, read on the forward strand.
CATACTAGTTTATGAACTAGTATTTTTTCTAACTGGTTTGGGTTTTCACTGCAGGGTATGAGCTATCTTTAACGAGTTCCACACATCACTGTAGTGAAATCGACACATCTCATCTTTTACCATTCGTGTGACTACAAAAAAATTGTGGTTCCCATTTTATTTTTTTATTTTGTACCAATAGCCCAATATAAAAACTACAAATCAGTACAAACGTACCAATCGTGTGACACTGCCTTAAAAGTAAGTAAATGCAAATTGCTAAAAATCCTAAAATATACATGGCATCAAGAAAAAAAAGAAACTCTCTACGTGCTAGAAAAAACCAAAGATGCTTTTTAATTTAATATACCTAAATGTTAAAAAACATCTTTATTGTAGGGGGGGGAAACCAAATTTAATTATTAAAAATACTAATTCCAGTATTCTGCATTACTAAACGTTTTATCAGTCACCTCTTGACAGAACTTACATACATTATACATACATATGTATTATCAAAAAAAAAAAAAAAAAAAATGATTACTTCATCATTGACAAAGTAAGGCCTAGTCATTTATATGTAATATAGCATATAGAAACATATATATGCAGTGCATATTATGCACATAAATCCACAAGATGTGCTGAGTTTAATTGTATTTCGTCTCGCAAGAAAAAAATTAAAAAAAAGCTTTTGAAGTGTTTACACAGTTTACGTCATAAGTATTCTTACTAAGTACTGTACACTAATGGCGCAAATCGGGGGATGATGCAAGTGACAATTAGTTTTGTAAATACGAGTTATTAGTTTAATATACACTCATACTTTGTATGAATGCTGATAAAGTAAAAAAAATATCGGAATTATTAATCTTAAAGGGAATGACTTTGAAAAATTTGTAGATATTTTTAAACGCAAATATAAATAAAAAAAACTTCTTTCTAAATTGATTTGCTAATAAGCGTTTATTTTTCTATAACGGCAAAAACTACCACTATAAAGGGAAATTCAAAAATTAACCGAAACCGAATTAACTACGGAAAGCCGGAACCGGAGTAAATGAAGGTATAAATCTTGGAAAAAAATTAAATTGGGCATAAGGGGTTTTTTGTAACAGTCGGTCTGTCTGTCCATCGGTCCGTGTACCCGATAGCTCCAGCAAAAGTTGAAATATCTTACTGATATGGGCGGAATCGGTGATTAACCATGCCAACCTCCCATATAACGGGTTTCTTCCGAAAAAATGCATTGAATAACTCAGTGTGAGGGCAGGACCAGGATGAATGTATTTGCATAAAAATTTATTAAAGCAAAAATGTTTTGGGTAGGCGCCGGAGCCAATGATAACCATCAGTTACCACCTCTGCATGGTTGTAAGTCATGCAGAGTCCCTACGGCTTGTAGCGCTGTGGCTTTGCCGCTTAAACTCTGTAAGAGTTTTTTGGGGGTGTGCGTCAAGCGGGAGTGTTGAGCACTGGTTATTGATTCAAGTTCAAAAATTGGGTAGGCGCTGTGGCCAATGGTAGCTCTTGTACCACCTCTGTATGCTGAAAGTCATACAGAGCCCCAACAGCTTGTAGCGCTTTGGCTTTTGCTGTTTAAAACCACTCCGGAGGAGTGGTGATGCATCAAGCGGGATTGTTGAGCATGATTTGGGGTGCCAGCAATTAACTACTTTAGTAGGTTTTGTTCTGCGGCAGTTGAGAAGTGCATAAAAAAATGCATACCCAACGAGAACGAGAATTAGCCATTACTTGCAAAAACCGGAAGAAGAAGACACACCAGCTGACTTTGTTTATGTTTTATTTGTAAACAAACTGAAATTCATGTTGCCTCCATAGAAGAAAACAGGAAAGTGAACGTTCAATGTTCGCCAGGAACATTTCTAGAAGTAAAAACTAGTTGGGGCTATCATAAAGTCACATAGCAGGCAGCCAAAAAGCATATAAATACCAAAACTCGGAAAATGCAATTTTGTTTGTTTATAAAAATTGCAACCATATGTTTTGTGATCATATGTTTTCGTGTTGGATAATTTTTGCTGACTAAAATTTTGCCAGTACAAAATGAACGCTTCTCTTGCATCAAAATGAACGCTCGCTCTCTCAATTTTTGTGTGCTGGATAATTTTTTGTCGTTATCGAACGCCATCCAGTAAAAATTTGGAAAAACTATTACAAATTTTTGACTTGTCGAACGCACCTTATATATCGGTTAGCGCCTTATTGATTTTTAAAAACTTGGATTAATAATTTCATTAAGTCTAATTGAGCACATTATCGAAATTGTTTGAAATAAAGGAAAAAAAATTTGCTTATAAAATAGTTTACAGAAAGGTGCAAAAACGACATTTAGTACATGTGCTGGGTATACTTTTGTTCTTGTGTTTTTTTGTTTTTTTAGCTAACCCATTGCCATTGACCAATTTATTAGCATACATAGCGTGGTAGTGCAGAGTCGAACCAGTCGGGAGCAGAATAGAGAAAAACTACGACAGAGGGCGCACATAAATCACCCAAGTGACTACTTAAGAATGCACATAAAATGACTTTTCATTCAAAGTATTTTTCTCTTTCAATTTGTAGTACTCGTAATACAATCTGCACAAGCAAATTGTTTTTGCCATTTAAAATTAATTGTAAAAAGTTGTAATAATTACTTAATTTAATCAAAATTGCCTCTAATGAGAGTCTGCAATATTTATTTGCGTAATTGTTTACGATAATTATTATTTTTTTGCTCACATGCTAAAAATTAAGAATTAATTATATTATGCAGTGTTGCCAGAACTTTTTCAGGAAAAAGGCCAAAAGGGCAAAGAAATAAAGGCAAAAAATGCTAAATCAAAATTTTAATTACGGTAAAAACATAGCTAAATTAACGAATCAAATATTTTTTGTCGTTATTATAACTTTATAGCAGTGCCAATGTTTAAGATAAAAATGGTGTATTTTTGTAAGGAACAACTTATTTTGCACTTAAGTAAATATTTTTCGTAGCGTCCATATGTCCTGGTACTCAAATGAGTCTGACCGGGAAAATTCTCTTGACAAAACAGATATCGGATAAAGTCGAAGCCTTCCTCATCGAAGTAAAATATCATGACGTTTGCCTATATAAACATTTTATTACTATTGCAGTAAATATTTTTAGCAAAAGTAAAAAGCTAAAAAAAAGCCAAGCAAAAGGCCCGAAGCTAAACAGAATTTTTCCGGCTAAACCCAAATAAAAAAAGCTAAATATAGCCGAAAAATAGTTAAAATGGCAACACTGATATTATGTCGTTGGATATGAAAAATTGGATAATTTCATTAATTCGCACAGGAAAATTAGTACATTGAAAGAGAATTACCAAATAATTGCAGTAGTTAAAAAGTCAAATATTTTTGTTTTAGTTTGACATTCATTTATCTATATATGTATATGAGTCTTGTATGTATGTAACTATATCGAGCCCTAACCGCCAAAATAACGCAAACAACATTTTTTTCAAAATTTTCTTTTTGATGCAGAAATGTATCTAAATGCTCAAGGAATATTTCTGCATCAAAAAGAAAATTTTGAAAAAAATGTCGCTTACGTTATTTTGGCGGTTAGGGCTCGATACACATACTACATGTGCATATATTATAGTTTTTGATATAAATTTGCAAATTTTTTCATGATATGGACGGTGTGAAAGTTTTCAAGTAGATATCTTGTTTCCATTAAACTTTTAGCTATTCATTTGAGCTTTTTATGGAAGACTAGTCGATTTCTCCTACTTACGAGTATCTAAATAAAACGAATTCTACATATTTGCATACCATGAAATATTCTACTGATAATTTTAGTACGTATTTGCCAGTAACTGGCTTTGCACTTACCTCGTTTCTTCCACCTTGTTAGCCGACATACATATGCAGCGAAGCGGGACAAATCGGCGATTAAATGTTGGCGGCACAAGCAAGCAGTCTTAGCGCGAATGCAAATGGAATTGTTTTTGGTTTTCACCACTTCACAAATTCTCGGCGCTTCTTTCAATTATGTCTTGTTGTTAAATCGATTATATTCCTGTTTTTTTTTTTGGTTTATAATTTCTCGGCGATTTTAATTCATTCAATTTTTTCTTTTGGTATTTATGCCGTTAATCCTCTTCTAAATATCACAAAATACTAATAAAAGATATTATACAGATATTTTTATTAATAAAATTCCGTACGAAACCGCAAAACACGCATATATGTAATTTGTATAAATATACTATAACCGTTACTGGCTTTTAATTGAGACAAGATTATTTTATTAAACAAGTGGCAAGTGAGCCTGCATTGATAACACCGTCCGACACGATTTTGCACCCATGAAAAAATAAAGCATTTACGGAAAGTTGGGACACAAACTAAGTACCCGTTTTTTGCCGTTTTTCTACATCAAGTAATTTACGGTTTCTAAGGGAAAAATAACCCTTAACAGTCCCTACGCTGAATCGGTCAAAATAATATTACCTTATGATTTTTCACACTTCATTAAATATTGTATCCAAGAGTTTTTTTGATCGGTGATTACGAATCTGTAGTCAGTTCTTAACAATTACAAAATTTCGAAAACAATATGGTGGAAGGACTTTTGAAAAAATGATCAGATTTGTGTGAAATTTGACACGCAAAAGTTCTTTGAGTGGCTGATTACAAAACTGAAATCAGTTTTCAAAAGTTCAAAATGGCTGATGCAATAAAGATCTATCCTCCATATTGGATCCGCCATTTTGAATGCTTGAAAACTGATTTATGTTTTGTAATCAGTCACTCAAAGAACCTTGGATATCTAATTTCATAAAAATCATTTTTTTTTTAAATCCATCCGCCATTTAGAGTTTTTAAGAACTGACTTCGGATTCGTAATCAGCAACAACAAATACCCTTCGTTACGAAGTATAATAAAGTTTGAAAAATCATAGGAGTTGTTAAGGGTTGTTTTTCCCCTTAGAAACCTTTAATGACGTGATCTAGAAAAACGAGTACATTGTTGTTGTTTCTACTTTCCGAAAAAGCTTGATTTTTTTTTATGGGTGCCGAAAAAAGTTCAATTTTGTCGCAAGGTGTAATGAACGCATTGAAATTGTGTCGCATATGGCAGAAGGTTTTTTTTTTTTGCCAAGCGTAAACGAAAGTGTGCAATTCAGAAGATTATTACAAAGGGGCGTGAGAAAAAAAAACTGTGTGGATTAAAAATTAAAGCGATTTAGAGGCAGCAGTTACTGCATTATTATAATAAAAAGTATTTAAATAGCCGCAATGTGGCGAGGTTTTTAATGTCATTGAAAGTAATTGCTAGCTTCTATTTATACATGAACTTAAGTATAGAGTAATACACAGACAATATTTCGAGTCGCATTTTTCAGTTCGTAATAGTTGTTTTACATTGATGAAATATTTCAGAAAGTAATTTCTGTCAGCGGTTGACTATCGGCTGAGCACTCATTGAGCCGACTAGTATAAACCCATTTGTCCAACAGCAGTCCACAAGTTATACAGGAGCTCCTTTTCGCTCTCTATCACTAGAGATGACCTCAAGCTAGACGACTGGGGCAACCTCTTACAGCGGCAACCTAGGAGCAACTGCTGTTAAGAAAAAACTATTTTTCCATATTTTTTTACGGCCCTGCGGAGTGGAAGTGCACTACACAACAGCGGCCGCCAACTTACATAGTTCTTTTTTTCGCCTCGGTTAGCTTATAATGAAAAGCTGCTCGATATTTTAAAAGCATTAGGAACGATATCCTTGGTTTTAAAAGACTCCTCTACATCCCTAATAATATGTATCGCCGGCTCCTTTGATTCTCAAGCGCTCCAGAAAACTCATGATTATTACACACAAATCAATTACAGGCTGATTGGTATAAAACTTTTCGCAGACACGTGGAAGCTTCATACCATTATGCCAATAAACGCTCCCTTGACAGTCCTTCATATACTCTGTCTGTCTTGCGTACACGGAAAGGCGCCACCGAAATGTTATATCCACCACTCTGTAGCTGTGAAATAATAATTTCAACTGGCCCGGATACTTGAAGAGCTTAAACGAGTCAATCGTCCACAGCAAAATGTGTTTCACCAGTAGTTCCCCAGATTGATTGTATTTAAGTGCAAAGTTTCTCGTAGCACTATTTGCATTACGTTATAACTTTGTTGTCAAAATTTTTAAACACTTTTATGAAAGTTAAATTAGGTCAATAAACGCCTGACTTTTTGTATCAAAAATTGTTTTTATACCCGAGCGCACTTGTGCACAAGGGTATATTAATTTTGTTCACATAACGGTTGTTTGTAACAGCCAAAACGAATCGAGATAGATATAGACAAATGTATACATAAATGATCAGGATGAAAAGAGAAATCGATTAAGCCATGTCTGTCTGTCCGTCCGTCTGTCCGTCTGTCCGTCTGTCCGTCTGTCCGTCCGTCCGTGTACACGATAATTCGAGCAAAAATTGAGATATCTCAACGAAATTTGGTATGTAGGTTTCCCTTAATCCAAGGTAGGTTGGTATTGAAAATGGGCGAAATCGGGCTGTAACCACACCCACTTCCCATATAACGGTAATTTCCAGAAATACGAAAACTGCGATATTTTAGTAACTACTGCAGATAATTCACTCAAAATTGATATTTGCAATAATTTTTAGGCGAAAAATAAGAATATTATA
>NW_023458558.1:6323542-6335264 GCF_013731165.1 Rhagoletis pomonella
AATGTCAATGATATTCCTCGAGTAAATTCTTCCTTGAGTAGAGTTCACAGCGACATGATTTGTGATTTTTACTGGGATGCAATCTACATGCGTGGCTTTGAGGAAAATCTGTGCAGTTTTAAGATTATTGGCTTTGAGCAGGAGATCGCCGGATCTTAGCGGGGTAACATCTGTGTAATCTCGTGATATGGCGTTGATTCCTTTCTCGATTTAGAAGACGTTGTAGGAAGCTATTGGTCGGATTGGCTCTGCTGAGTTGGCGAGGGCGGGGATGACCAAGAAACGCGGAATGTGGTCATCGTTTTGACGGGTCTCTGGGAGCAGGGGGAAGTCGGTTGTTCTAATTCTCTTGTTTCGGAAAATTGGCGTGTCGAGATACTGGTCAGGATTTAGGTCCTTAAACCTGTTGGTGTTGGGATCGATCCCGTTCATCCCTTCGCGAGTGCGCACTTTCAGTGCTGAGCTGGTACACCTGCTTATTTATTTCTTTTGTTCTAATTAACTGTCGGTTTGAACTTTTTTTGGAGTGCGTTTACGCGAAAGTATGTAAGTACGTGTGTAGAGCTTAAGCTTTGCACAAAACTAAGAAACTAACGCAGAAGCTGTGGGTAAGAGTAGTAATCGCGACGGGAGACAACGATGCTTAAGCGGCGATTGCCTGAACGTTACTGTGCCCCAATAAATTAAAAACAAATAAATACGCTATAGTCTCCAAAATAGTGTCAAATATTGCTAGAACTTGTAATTTAATTAAAAAAAGTGCTAATAATCGCGTGGTATATTTTTAAATTTGTATGATGCCATATGACATCAATAATATTTGAAGGAGCTGAAATCCGCGCCAGCAAATAACGATATATTTGTACTGGTAAATTGCAACTGGTAAATTTTTTTAATGAATTATTAAATCTATGCATGTTCCAACTTATTTTACTGAATTTGTGTAGTGTTATTTAATTTAATTTAAATAAAAAACCATATTAAAAAATCTTTGCGTATTTTTTACACCAATTAGTACAAATGATGCCATATGGCGTCATATTAAAAAACACTTTAGAATCATTATTAAGTATTAAGGATCATTTAATAAAAAATCGGTTTTTTAAAGCCCGAATCTAAAAAGATGTACCGAAAGGGTTAACATAACGGTATATTTTTCTTCTTTCGAAAACAAAAGTGGCTGAGATTTCCACTAATGGACCATTTCCTATTTCAGGCAAAGTACTAAAGTTAGCAAGTTACAGTAAAATGAGAACAGATGTAGAAGGGTACGGGAATGCAAAAAGCAATATTTCCTGCACAAACATCAGTCGGTTTGTTTACATTTCATTGGTACAACACTGATTTGGCTGAAAATCAGTAAATAGTTATTAAAAACTATACAATTAAGGATAATGGCGTACATATTAAAATAATTCGTTGTTTACTTCCATCTTTGCTTGCACCGCGTTGTTTTTGTTTACAAATGCTACCCTGCCTATCATTTGACACTTTTCATGAACTTGAAGGAACGAAAAACTTCGGGCAAAATCCTGTAACTTCTGATTTTGAAGAGTTGCTGCCTTACTCGCTCAATAGTGTTCCCAGTTAAAGAAATTCTTGTGTACGGGAACGACTTCCTGTAATTTCATACTTAGACTGTTCCTTTGAACTTCGGACTGTCAAACAACAATTTTACTCTCTCAAGTCAGAGTAACAGGAGAACAGAAGTGCACCGGAACGCAAAAAGCTTTATTTCTCGGTCGGTCTGTTTACATGTCATTGGTACAACACTGATTTGGCAGAAATATCACTAAATAATTATTAAAATCTGTACATATTCAAATATTTCGTGTTTACTTCCATTTTTTGACAAATATAAGGTTCTTTGCTTTCACCGCTTTGTTTTTGTTTGCACAAGCGCTCTTCAGAGGTGAAAACCGTACGGTAGTAGGTGACTTTAATGCGCACCACGATCTTTGGCACTCAAGCCTGTCAAACGATCGTAGGGGAACAGACTTGGCTGAGCAGATAGACGACTCGACATTCTGCACAATGAACGACGACGCACCCACCAGGATTATGGGTAACTGCAGCAGCTCGCCAGACATCACCATAGTCAGCGCTGGTCTGATAAACAGCATAACATGGCGACCTATGCTGACTTTAGCATCAGACCATCTACCCATAGTCATCTCGATAGATAAACCAACCGACTTTGCCTCCGCTAAATACCGGACCTATATCAACTTCTCTAAAGCTGATTGGAAAGGTTACGCGGAGTTTACTGAAAACACCTTTACTGCGCTTCCTACACTAACCGACGTCCATCTCGGTGAATGTAAGTTCCGCAGGGCTGTCACTGCTGCTGCAGCTCGCTTCATACCGGCTGGATGTATAACGGACCCACGTCCAATCTTCCCTGCCGAAGCGGCTGTTCTATCCGATGACTGTGATAGCCTTCGTCAGGCCGATCCCGGAGATCCCCGTATCAGGGATCTCAACGCGGAGATTCGGCAACTAGTAAACGTACATAAGCGAAAGAAGTGGGAAAGGTATCTGAAGACCTGTAACTTCACCTCTGGTGTGAGTAAGCTTTGGCCAACCGTGAGGTCACTGTCCAATCCGACGAAGCATGACGACAGAGTCGAAATTTCTTTCGGCGACCATGCTTCGTCGGACCCGGAGCGATGCGCGAGCTATTTTAGCCGGCAGTTGATACTGCATCCCCCGGCGGACAAAGCCAAGCGTCGAGTGACCAGATGGTTGCACAAAGTGCCAACAACCTGTGTCGCCTTGCTATCACTTGCGGTGAAGTTCAGGTGGTCATCGGGAAGGCGAAAGCCTCCAAAGCCATGGGTCCCAAAGGAACATGAATGCTGATGCTGAAAAATTTGGGTCCTGCGGGGGTAGCGTACCTAACGGAGGTCCTCAATTTGTCTATGGCCACTCTCATCATCACAGACATCTGGAAGGTGGGGAGAGTGGTCCCACTGCTCAAACCGGGGAAACCTGCAACAAAGGAAATTCTTATCGGCCGATAACACTCCTTTCCCCGGTAGCGAAGACACTCGAGGCCCTGTTTCTCCCGTATTTCACAAACCACTTGACTCCAGCGAAGCATCAGCATGGTTTCCGTAAAGTGCACAGTACAACAACGGCACTTAACGCCATAAACACTCAGATAACTCGTGGCCTTAACCGAAACCGTCCCTGTGAGAGAACGATTCTAGTAGCGTTGGACCTGTCAAAGGCTTTTGACACTGTCGGCCATTCCACGCTACTAGAAGATATAGAGGCTTCCTCTCTCCCACAGAGGCTCAAACGGTGGTCGCCATATTATCTGAGTGGTCGACACTCGTCGGTAATGTTTAGAGACAAATCGAGCAAACTTAGAAAAATAAAACAGGGGGGTTCCACATGGTGGTGTCCTTTCCCCGATACTGTTTAATTTTTACATTTCAAAGCTTCCTCAACCACCAGAGGGAGTCTCGATTGTCTCTTACGCCGACGATTGCTCGATCATGGCGACTGGGAATGGAATTGATGACCTGTGTTCGAAAGTAAACGGGTATCTCTCCGAACTTTCTCGCTTCTTCACTGCAAAGTGTCTAGCCCTCTCCCCTACGAAATCCTCTGCGACCTTGTTCACCACCTGGACGAATGAGGTCATATTACCGCTGGGAATTCACGTCGATGATACACCAGTTCCCACGGTGAATAATGCCAAAATACTCGGAGTAACATTCGACAGCCTGCTCTCCTTCTCTGCGCACGAAACCGCCATTGTCAATAAAGTACAGAGCCGCAACAAGGTCCTCAAGTCGCTAGCCGGCAGTACTTGGGGCAAAGACAAAGAAACGTTGCTGGTACCATACAAGACAATAGGCCGGCCGGTTTTAAACTACGCAGCGCCAGTGTGGTCGCCGGGGACTAGTAGGACGCAGTGGACGAAGCTACAGACTGTACATAATACCGCACTCAGGACAGCGACAGGATGCCTCCTGATGTCGCCCGAACATCACCTCCACAACTAGGCACAAATGGTCCCCATAAAGGAGCACAACATAATGCTCTGCAAGCAGTTCCTGATCGGGAGCCACAGAAATGGCCACCCAAACAGAGAGCTGCTTGCAGAGAAATGAACTGACGGACGAAGTCCAGAGGTTCATCAAGCAACCTCTGGACCCGTCAGCTTACCGACTGGCCCCGAACGGCATTCACAGGGAGCCAGGCTCGAGTTATGTAGATTCTAGACCTGTGAATGCCGTTCTAGGCATACCGCCACCGGACATAGACGAGACGGAGCTTCATCTGCCTCGGGAGACATGAACGACAATAGCCCAACTCCGCTCTGGCTACTGCAGCAGGTTAAACTCCTACCTGAGTAGATTGAATGAGGATGTGCCATGTGTTCGGCTGCAAAAGTCGGTTGAGTTCAGACGTGTTTTTATCGCTCCGCAAACTTTTCGAGTTTTACTGTCGCTTTTTAATTTAAATATTTATGGACATGGTGGCATTGCTAATAATGAGATAGGGACTCTGTTAAGCAAACTGAATGCTCATTAAAAATCATCAAAATATCGTTTTAATTATGCCTTGTCTATGCGGACAAAAGGTTGATCGTGCTCAACCGAAAGTGCAGAAAGTGCAATGTGAGAAATGCAAAGAAATTTTCCACATCAGTTGTGTTGGTATTAATCCGGCTGACCTCGAGTTTTTGCTCTCGGCTGGTAAACCGTTTTTTGCAAAGCTTCTATGGATAAGCGTCGCGCTTCTTTACACTCGCCTCCCGCATCCACCGCTCTGGATGAGAATATTATTGCCGAACTTGCTTTGAATGCTAGTGCTGCAATTCCGCAACCGCAGCCGTACTCTCAGAAAATCATCTACGACTCCAGCTGAAAATGCGTATAAGCAACAATTAACACTACAATCTTTATTTAAGGAAATGTGCGCTCTTAGAGCTAAGAATGCGCGTGTGATTTCTCTTGTTAATGCTTTGCACGAAGATAAAACACAACAAATCAAAAAAATTGAGTTGTTGAGTTGAAAGAGTTGTTAACATTATACAACTCAATGCCGAAATTAAAAATCTTCGATGCGCTGTTAACAGTTTTACTAAGCACAACATAATCAATCCTAGTGGTGTAAACAAACCTGTCACAAATGCATTGAGTACGAAGACTTCGTCGGCAAATGGATCGCCACTGCCAGCCGTTTCGCTTCGTGCAAATTCTAATGCTGCTTCTGTTGTTTATACTAACACTTCTACTAATACGACCAATTCTTCCCCTACTGTTACTGCCAATGTTGGTTGTGCAAACACCAATATTATCATGTCCACTGCTGCTACTGCTGGGAATGCAAACGTCCTCATGCCGGCGAGTACCTACGCCGCTGCTGCCTCTCGCGCCGGTACAACAGTTCCTATTGCTGACATTCATACTGCTGCTTCTTCTTCTATCAACTCCACCGCAGCTGATGTAAACATTAATACTCTCATGCCAACCGCTGCTAATAATGCCAATGGTAATGCCAACGATGCTGCACCCAGTGAGGGAAGAAATACACAAAACAAAGTGAAAAAAGCACGCGCTACCGTTTGTGTTGGTAAGAATGATAACTCTGAGCTCGACGTAGTCGCCCAGAAAAGATGGATTCACCTCTCTTTGTTTAAAAACACTGTTAAAGAAGACCATATTATCTCTTACGTTACAAAGCACACTGGAATCAGTAGAAATTATTTATCTTGCTCTACGCTAGTGAAGAAAGATGCAAATGTAAATGAATTAAGAAGCATAAACTTTAAACTGGAGTCTCTCCTTGTTTTTATAATGCTGTATTTAACGCAAAGTTATGGACAACAAATATCAAAGTTCGACCATTCCGGTTTTTTCAAAAGGAAGGGTAGAAAGACATAGCAGGCTAAGAGACGGCCAACTCTCTATTACTTCTTCTTGCTCAGCGTCACTTAAGTCATTTTCATTATACTATCAAAATGCAAGTGGTACCGAACGAAATCCATCGATTTAGGATCGCGACATCACTACGTGACTATGATATGATTGCTATAACAGAAACCTGGCTATGCGAGCAAATTTCCACCTCAGAGTTTTTTGATAATCATTATACTGTTTATCGCCATGATAGACGCCCTACTGCTAGTGGTTGCGTTCGTGGAGGGGGAGTGTTATTAGCAGTTAAATCAAGCCTTCATAGCAGATTAGTAGAATTACCATTTGCCGATAAGTTAATCGAGCAAGTTTGTATAGTTGTATCATTTTCAAATGACAAATGCATTTATTTCTTTGTATCCTATATACCGCCTAACTCTAGTTTAAGCGTTTATGAGCAGCATATCAACAACATCAAATTTATTGCTGAATCCATCGACTTTAATCAGCAGATAATTGTTATGGGTGATTTTAACTTACCTAACATTATATGGTCACTTGACGATGGTTGGCTGTTACCCTTTAGTATCAAATCTGAAACTGAATCTTCTGTAACTAGTTTTTTCTTATCTAATAACTTTCAGCAATTAAATTCATTTGCAAATCTAATGGAAAATTACTTGATTTAGTCTTCACAACAGAAGATCTCAAGTCAACAAACTTGTCACCTATATCATGTACAACGACGCATCATAAAGCTTTGACCACTAAGTTTGAATTTCTTAGTTATCAGCGGCTTAATAAGAGCCCTCAACCTATATTATGTTTTAGAAAAGCTAATTTCGATGCTTTAAACTCCTTTTTATATGGTATGAATAGGGATTTCTTAGATTTAATGAAAGATCCATGTTTAATATATGAAAATATTTTCGACATTTTTTCCCACGCTGTCACTAAATTTGTCCCTTCGAAATCTTCTCTTCCCACTAGTAAGCCGCCTTGGTTTAATGCGAAATTAAGCCATTTAAAAAATGTTAAAAATAAAGCTCTGAAAAAATTCAGAAGCACTAATCTTCCCAAGGATCTTCAGAGTTTTAACCACATTCGAAGCGAATTTGACCAACTCCATAAACAGCTCTTCAGGCAGTATATATCTAAAGTTCAGTGCGACTTGATACCAAATCCGTCCTCATTCTGGAATTACGTAAATTCTAGGCGGAATTCGACTGGCATTCCTGATCAAATGGAATATAATGGCTGCGTGTCTAATACCACGGAAGAATCTTGCATTTATTTGCTTCATTCTTCCAAGAAGTATATGAAAGCTACGAACCATGTAATATTTCTATTAACTCAATGCCCATCGATGATATTGACACGTTTTTTATTACCGATGAAGACGTTACAAATTCAATCTTAGACCTCAAACCAAGCTTTAATTATAACTCTAACGAGTTTCCCCCAGTATTTTTTATTCGTTGTGTGGAAAATGTAGTAAAACCAATTACCACACTCTTTAAAACATGTTTGAGACTGGGAACGTTTTTAGGCTGTTGGAATATGTGTTCTATTGAACCTATCTTTAAATCTGGCGACGAAAGTTGTATCTCCAACTATCGAGCCATAGTAAAGCAAGTGGTTTTTTCAAAATCTTTGATCACCTTATTAATAAAAAGCTACTTTCACACGTTCGTTATTCCCTAACTAGCTGCCAACACGGGTTTTTGCCTGGTAAATCTACAGTTACCAACTTGTCTCTTATTTCAAACAACATTATTACTGCTATGGAACAACATACCCATTTTTCACAGGCTTTTGACAAAGTCGACCATAACATGCTTTTATTTAAGCTCAATAAATTTGGTGTGTCCGGCACATTATTGAATTTCTTCAGAAGTTTTCTAATCGGTAGAAAGTTATTGGTGAGAATAGGTTCAGCGAGCTCCAACATTGAAGTCAATGCTACATCGGGTATACCTCAAGGAACCCACATAGGCCCTTTATTATTCTTACTTTTTATAAACGATCTACCGTCGGATATCCTATCGTCGAAATGCTTAATGTTTGCAGACGATGTTAAAATATTCCTCAATATCAACTGTCCGCTGGATTGTATAAAACTTCAGTATGATTTAAAAGCGTTTTTGAATTGGTGTACCACCAATAATCTAAGTCTCAACATCAGTAAGTGTTGTATTGTCTCATATACCCGTCGCGCATATATCAGGATTTTCAACTATTCTCTAAATGGTGTTGATTTATTGCGTAAATCCGAAATGAAGGATTTGGGAATTATGTTTGACACTAAGCTTACTTTTTCAAAACACATTGATTTAGTCTCGTCTAAAGCCTACTCGATGGTGGGATTCATAATGAGGAACACCAAAAATTTTAAGGACCCTATGACTCTTAAAGCACTTTATGTCGCTCTGGTTCGTAGTATTTTAGAATATGGGGCGATAATATGGAACCCATACTATGCAAAGCACTCTGACAGAATAGAGAAAATTCAAAGGAAATTTACCTTTTTAAATTTTAATATTTTAATAGGCTTGTCCGATCTTGCATCCTTTAGTGCAAATAAAACAAAGTTATTCCACTATTGTTGCCCAACGTTTCGCTAAACTCATTAGCATCTTCAGGGGCTGGTTGTTTATTTTCAAGAAATTTCTATTATAACATATTTAATTACTTAATTTTAATTCGGTACCATCTATTGTGGTAGTCTTGTCAAGACTAGATGCTAATGAGTTTAGCGAAACGTTGGGCAACAATAGTGGAATAACTTTGTTTTATTTGCACTAAAGGATGCAAGATCGGACAAGCCTATTAAAATATTAAAATTTAAAAAACATAAATACGAACCGATCGGAACCCAAAAATAGATGGAAATTTACCAGATTTGCTGTGAAAAAATTGTTTAACGGCCACGATATTCCAGAATACACCTCAAGGCGGAAACTCCTTGGTCTCCAATCCTTAGATGACAGGAGGTCGTATTTGTCGCTGATATTTGCATATAATATTCTATTTGGCAGCATTGTCTGCCCGGAGATATCTAATCTTTTTCAAATTCATGAATCTATTATTAACCTCAGTCGCCATGATCGAGCAATCGTCCACGTAAGAGAGGATCGAGGCTCCCTCTGGTGGTTGAGGGAGCTTTGAAATATAACAGTTAAACAGTAGCGGGGAAAGGACACCACCCTGTGGAACCGCCTGTTTTATTTTCCTGAGTTTGCTCGATTTTTCTCTATACATTACCGACGAGTGTCGACCACTCAAATAATTTGCCGACCACCGTTTGAGGCGCTGTGGGAGAGAGGAAGCCTCTATATCTTCTAGTAGCGTGGAATGGCTGACAGTGTAAACGCCTTTGACAGGTCCAACGCTACTAGAATAGTTCTCTCCCAGGGACGGTTACGGTTAAGACCACGAGTTATCTGAGTTTATGGCGTTAAGTGCTGTTGTTGTACTGTGCACTTTACGGAAACCATGCTGATGCTTCGCTGGGGTCAAGGTGTTCGTGAAATACGGGAGCGGCAAGGCCTCTAGTGTCTTCGCTACCGGGGAAAGGAGTGTTATCGGTTGATATGAATCTCCTTTGTTGGTTGGTTTCCCCGGTTCGAGCAGTGGGACCACTCTCCCCACCTTCCAGATGTCTGGGATGATGAGAGTGGTCATTGACAAATTGAGGATCTCTGTTAGGTACGCTACTCCCGCAGGACCCAAATTTTTCAGCATCAACATGCATATTCCGTCGGGACCCATGGCTTTGGAGGCTTTCGCCTTCTCGCAAGTGAAAGCAAGGAGGGCACAAGTTGTTGGCAGTTTTTGCAGCCTTCTGGTCACTCGACGCTTGGCTTTGTCCGCCGGAGGATGCAGTATGAACTGCCGGCTAAAATAGCTCGCGCACCGCTCCGGGTCCGACGAAGCATGGTCGCCGAAAGAAATTTCGACCCTGTCGTCATGCTTCGTCGGATTGGGCAGTGACCTCACGGTTGACCAAAGCTTACAAACACCAGAGGTGAAGTTACAGGTCTTCAGATGCTCTTCCCACTTCTTCCGCTTATGTAAGTTCACTAGTTGCCGAATCTCCGCGTTGAGATCCCTGATACGGGGATCTCCGGGATCGGCCTGACGAAGGCTGTCACGGTCATCGGCTAGAACAGCCGCTTCAAAAGGGAAATTTGGACGTGGGTCTGTTATGCATACTGCCGGTACGAAGCGAGCTGCAGCAGCGGTGACAGCCCTGCGGAACTTACGTTCACCAAGGTGGACGTCGGTTGGTGTCGGGAGCTCAGCGAAGGTGTTTTCAGTAAGCCTTTCCAATCAGCTTTAGAAAAGTTGATATAGGTCCGGTGTTCGCGGAAGCAAAGTCGGTTGGTTTATCGGTCGAGATGACTATGGGCAGATGGTCTGATGCCAAAGTCAGCATAGGTCGCCATGATATGCTGTTTATCAGACCAGCGCTGACTATTGTTATGTCTGGCGAGCTGCAGCAGCTGCCCATTATCCTGGTGGGTGCGTCGTCGTTCATTGTGCAGAACGTCGAATCGTCTATCTGCTCAGCCAAGTCTGTTCCCCTACGATCGTTAGACAGGCTTGAATGCCAAAGATCATGGTGCGCATTAAAGTCACCTAATACCATACGGTTTTCACCTCTGAGGAGCGCACCTATATCAGGGTGATATCCTGCCGGGCAGCTGATGACAGGGGGTATATAAACGTTAAATATTTCGAGCTCGACATCGCCTGACCGGATAGCAATACCCTGGGATTCTAGGGTGGTATCCCTGTGGGCGAAGTCTGCTTCAATAATACGATACTGCACAATGTTGAATTGCTGTGCAACTTCGTCTCTTGGACCTCAGCTATCAATATACCATGCCTTCCCATGAAGACGGTTATCTCCTCGATCTTGCTCTGAAGTCCGTTACAGTTAGATTGAAAGAGCTTCATGTGCTTCGGGAGACGTGTTGTTATGCGGGGTGTGAGGGATGTGTGTTGCCTTGCCGCCATTGGCTGTTTGCGCTGCTGTGGTGGTAGTGGGTGGCGTCGCAATTGGGGTTTGCTACCGAGCAGCGCAACACGGGCCCTCGAAGTTCCTCGTCCAATTTCGCGTGGTGCGAAGACCTGAATATGCCCTAAAGTGGCACCAGCCAAGGCAGGTGTTGCATTTGACTGATGTCACGTTACGGAATATCCTGGTCTGACATGCCGTGCATATTGTAGGAGGAACCAGGAGTTGTTGGCGGCGGCGTGTGGGTGGTGGTGCGTTTGTGTGGTCTGTCGTGGTGGTGGTGTGGTCTATTGTGTTGTGGTGCTGTGGTGTTTGTGTTGAGCTGCTCAGGTGGACTGGGGTTAGGCGTGAAGGCTGCTCTGGTTGAGCAGCAGGGGCCACAAATTATGTCGTCGACTGCCGATGGGTCCGTAGTCCTGAACAGACTTTGAGGTGATTCCACCCGTCGCAAGCATTGCACTTGACTGAGGTGGAGTTGTGGTGTAGCCGTCTCTTGCATACACATCTGGTGTAAGTTTGTGGCCCTGGGTATGATATGATGCCAGCCCTTACCAGAAGAATACGTAGCAAATATAACCCTATGGACGAACAACTTCTGAGATACTTGGCCGGCCTAAGGGGTTAGATCGCGGAAAGAACAGCCCTTGTTCGGGTAAAACCCGCGTCATTCCGGTACGTAGAACCATCTGTCTGGTCCTCAAGTCAGTCCTACACATGTTTAATCTACTAAATATACGTTCTACTTAAGCACTAGGAAAGGGCTATATTAGTAACGAAGATATAACTTTTTTTAATTGGGAAACTTATGTATATAAACCTGAAG